>NW_025755016.1:2500-8311 GCF_021184085.1 Oncorhynchus gorbuscha
GGTTGGGGAGAGAGAGAGAGAGAGAGATGGACGGGCAGCGGTTGGGGAGAGAGAGAGAGAGAGAGAGATGGACGGGCAGCGGTTGGGGAGAGAGAGAGAGAGATGGACGGGCAGCGGTTAGGGAGAGAGAGAGAGAGATGGACGGGCAGCGGTTGGGGAGAGAGAGAGAGATGGACGGGCAGCGGTTGGGGAGAGAGAGAGATGGACGGGCAGCGTTTGGGGTGAGAGAGAGAGATGGACGTGCAGCGGTTGGGGAGAGAGAGAGAGATGGACGGGCAGCGGTTGGGGAGAGAGAGAGAGATGGACGGGCAGCGGTTGGGGAGAGAGAGAGAGATGGACGGGCAGCGTTTGGGGTGAGAGAGAGAGATGGACGGGCAGCGGTTGGGGAGAGAGAGAGATGGACGGGCAGCGGTTGGGGAGAGAGAGAAGGGGGGGGATAAAAGATAGTTAATACCAAAATCTGTCCCCTCTATAATAATCAAATTCCTGCTTCCTGAAAGATAAAATACTTCTCAAAGCTCTTTTTCTGTCTTTACCTTGCGGTTGACTCTCCGTCGGCCCGTCATGCGTCTGAACTCGTACAGTAGAGGGGTGAGCAGGGGGTTCCTGCCCCGGTGCATATCTGGTCTGGAGGGCCGGATACGGTTGAGACAAGCAGGCTGGCAGGTGTGAGGCAGGTAGAAGATACGGTCTGTGGGGGCGCGGTATGAGGGCTCGTGGGGAATCCGGTCATTACTGAAGGTGTATGGGGTCACTGCAGGTGCGGGGGCGGTGGGAGGGGCTTGGGGAGGAGGGGGCAGAGACTGCTGCTGGTGTTGGATAGGCTGTAGGGACGTGAGAGTCTGGATGTTGCCAGTCTGAAGGACATACATTCTGGACGGGAGTACGAGAGTGAAGTAGAGTTACGAATAGATTCCTATAAAACTGCATATTTGTGAGTGTGGCTCTTTAGTAAGAGATTATAATATATATAATAATATATGCCATTTAGCAGACGCTTTTATCCAAAGCGACTTACAGTCATGTGTGCATCCATTCTACGTATGGGTGGTCCCGGGGATCGAACCCAATACCCTGGTGTTACAAGCGCCATGCTCTACCAACAGAGCTAATAGCAGTAGGAGAAGGGAACTAATTCATGCAGATTTGATTATTTTTTTTATGATCATACATTTCCTGTCCCCTCTCTCACCTGGATGAGTTTCCAGGAGAACCAGTTGGAGGTTGGGGCTGCATGACTTTAGGGGCGTGGCTATTACTGGCCAATCCAGTGCGAGAGCCTCCTGGCGTGGGAATGTATGGAGAAGTACTCTTCTTCGCCATCTGATACTTAGGACTGTGGAGGATGGGGAGACAGAGGAACAGGAGGGAAGAAGGGGGGATCAGGGAGAAAAGGGGTAAATGTAGCAGAGAGAGGAACAGGAGGGAAGAAGGGGGGATCAGGGAGAAAAGGTGTAAATGTAGCAGAGAGAGGAACAGGAGGGAAGAAGGGGGGTCAAGGAGAAAAGGGGTAAATGTAGCAGAGAGAGGGAACAGGAGGGAAGAAGGGGGGTCAAGGAGAAAAGGGGTAAATGTAGCAGAGAGAGGAGAGAGGAACAGGAGGGAAGAAGGGGGATCAGGGAGAAAAGGGGTAAATGTAGCAGTGAGAGGAGAGAGGAACAGGAGGGAAGAAGGGGGGAATCAGGGAGAAAAGGGGTAAATGTGAGCAGTGAGAGGAGAGAGGAACAGGAGGGAAGAAGGGGGGAATCAGGGAGAAAAGGGTAAATGTAGCAGAGAGAGGAACAAGAGGGAAGAAGGGGGGTCAGGGAGAAAAGGGGTAAATGTAGCAGAGAGAGGAACAGGAGGGAAGAAGGGGGGATCAGGGAGAAAAGGGTGCAAATGTAGCAGAGAGAGGAACAGGAGGGAAGAAGGGGGTCAGGGAGAAAAGGGGTAAATGTAGCAGTGAGAGGAGAGAGGAACAGGAGGGAAGAAGGGGGGTCAGGGAGAAAAGGGGTAAATGTAGCAGTGAGAGGAGAGAGGAACAGGAGGGAAGAAGGGGGTCAGGGAGAAAAGGGGTAAATGTAGCAGTGAGAGGAGAGAGGAACAGGAGGGAAGAAGGGGGGAATCAGGGAGAAAAGGGGTAAATGTAGCAGAGAGAGGAACAGGAGGGAAGAAGGGGGGTCAGGGAGAAAAGGGGTAAATGTAGCAGAGAGAGGAACAGGAGGGAAGAAGGGGGGGATCAGGGAGAAAAGGTGTAAATGTAGCAGAGAGAGGAACAGGAGGGAAGAAGGGGGGTCAGGGAGAAAAGGGGTAAATGTAGCAGTGAGAGGAGAGAGGAACAGGAGGGAAGAAGGGGGGTCAGGGAGAAAAGGGGTAAATGTAGCAGTGAGAGGAGAGAGAGGAACAGGAGGGAAGAAGGGGGGGAATCAGGGAGAAAAGGGGTAAATGTAGCAGTGAGAGGAGAGAGGAACAGGAGGGAAGAAGGGGGGAATCAGGGAGAAAAGGGTAAATGTAGCAGAGAGAGGAACAGGAGGGAAGAAGGGGGGTCAGGGAGAAAAGGGGTAAATGTAGCAGAGAGAGGAACAGGAGGGAAGAAGGGGGGTCAGGGAGAAAAGGGGTAAATGTAGCAGAGAGAGGAACAGGAGGGAAGAAGGGGGGATCAGGGAGAAAAGGTGTAAATGTAGCAAGAGAGAGGAACAGGAGGGAAGAAGGGGGGGTCAGGGAGAAAAGGGGTAAATGTAGCAGTGAGAGGAGAGAGGAACAGGAGGGAAGAAGGGGGATCAGGGAGAAAAGGGGTAAATGTAGCAGTGAGAGGAACAGGAGGGAAGAAGGGGGATCAGGGAGAAAAGGTGTAAATGTAGCAGAGAGAGGAACAGGAGGGAAGAAGGGGGGATCAGGGAGAAAAGGTGTAAATGTAGCAGAGAGAGGAACAGGAGGGAAGAAGGGGGTCAGGGAGAAAAGGGGTAAATGTAGCAGTGAGAGGAGGAGAGGAACAGGAGGGAAGAAGGGGGGTCAGGGAGAAAAGGTGTAAATGTAGCAGAGAGAGGAACAGGAGGGAAGAAGGGGGGTCAGGGAGAAAAGGGGTAAATGTAGCAGTGAGAGGAGAGAGGAACAGGAGGGAAGAAGGGGGGTCAGGAGAAAAGGTGTAAATGTAGCAGTGAGAGGAGAGAGAGGAACAGGAGGGAAGAAGGGGGGATCAGGGAGAAAAAGGTGTAAATGTAGCAGTGAGAGGAACAGGAGGGGAAGAAGGGGGGTCAGGGAGAAAAGGGGTAAATGTAGCAGAGAGAGGAACAGGAGGGAAGAAGAGGGGGTCAGGGAGAAAAGGGGTAAATGTAGCAGTGAGAGGAGAGGAACAGGAGGGAAGAAGGGGGGGTCAGGGAGAAAAGGGGTAAATGTAGCAGTGAGAGGAGAGAGGAACAGGAGGGAAGAAGGGGGGGTCAGGGAGAAAAGGTGTAAATGTAGCAGTGAGAGGAGAGAGGAACAGGAGGGAAGAAGGGGGATCAGGGAGAAAAGGGGTAAATGTAGCAGTGAGAGGAGAGAGGAACAGGAGGGAAGAAGGGGGGTCAGGGAGAAAAGGGGTAAAATGTAGCAGTGAGAGGAACAGGAGGGAAGAAGGGGGGTCAGGGAGAAAAGGGGTAAATGTAGCAGTGAGAGGAGAGAGGGGAACAGGAGGGAAGAAGGGGGATCAGGGAGAAAAGGGGTAAATGTAGCAGTGAGAGGAGAGAGGAACAGGAGGGAAGAAGGGGGGTCAGGGAGAAAAGGGGTAAATGTAGCAGTGAGAGGAGAGAGGAACAGGAGGGAAGAAGGGGGATCAGGGAGAAAAGGGGTAAATGTAGCAGTGAGAGGAGAGAGAGGAACAGGAGGGAAGAAGGGGGGTCAGGGAGAAAAGGGGTACATGTAGCAGTGAGAGAGAGAGAGGAACAGGAGGGAAGAAGGGGGGTCAGGGAGAAAAGGGGTAAATGTAGCAGTGAGAGGAGAGAGGATGTCCATTTTCAAGGAATGTCACAAGATTTACACTGTGTGTGTGATACTCACTCTGTTCGTGCAAGCTGATTGGGCTGGGAGGGTGTAGGAGGGATAGAGGAGGGTGGGGAGAGGGGATGGGGGGATTTAGTGGGGGTCCCACTGGGGGTTATGGTGTTCCCCCCACTGTGATACTGGACCACGGGGCCCTTGGTCCTCAATGCTCCTACAGAGAGAGAAAATGGTTAACGACATCCCAATGAAGTAGAGACTAGAGTTATCCAATGAAGGACAGGTCAAGGTTCCGTCATGTACAGTATAATATGTGATCCTGCTGGGTTATTAAAGATGGATTGATTGGTTAAGTGATTGGTTTGATTGTTCATATATGAAATGATTGATTGAATAGAGTGAGTGTTACCCATGCTGGGGCGTGTCCTCTGCTGGCCAGCCATCTTCTTCTCCTGGGTGTTGGCACAGTTGGTCTTCAGGTTGAACATGGGCTCCAGCCTGGTTGAACCGCGGTAGATCCACTCACTACGCTTGTCATCCTGAAGGAGAACAAATAACCATACAAACGGATTACCACAGAGACCACTTTTCAGTCATTTAATTGCTTTATCTTATCTACCTTATTTTCACATTTTGTTGAGTGTCTGAAGAAGTAGTATAAAAATGTGATTCAAAACCAGAAACTAAACTATCCCCGTTTATAACATGCTGCGACCGTCATGTTAAATCAGACTATAAATAATATTGGCTGGTAATCAAATCCCAGTGATGATGTCATCATACCAGGAAGAGGATCTTGACGAGGCTGCCGTCCACCTCCTCCACTCTGCTCCTCCACCATGTCCCCTCCCACTCTGTCTTGATGACCTGGCCTGCCTTCAGCAGCACCATGGGCCTGTTGGGGTATGACGTTATATATTCCTCTATGAAGTCTTTACACGATGCATCCTCTATGTCCTCCCATGTACGCTTCACTGGGGGAGAAAATATGATGGGGAGAGGAAGAGGAGAGATGGTGAGAGAAGATGTGAAGAGGGTAAGCTGAGGTCACATCCCAAAACCAGATTGATAGGAGAAAAGAGAGCATATTGAAAGGAAAGAGAGGACATGAAGACAGAAAGGAGGGTTCTTACTTGGTCTGCAGACAGGATAGAGCTCAGGCAGGGTCACGTAGGAGGCATAACCGTCGTCAAAGAAGATCAGGAACCTGAAACACACAGACAACGGTGAAACAGCTTCACAACCCTTCACCAGACACACAGAGGATATTAGAAACAGCTTCACAACCCTTCACCAGACACACAGAGGATATTAGAAACAGCTTCACAACCCTTCACCAGACACACAGAGGATATTAGAAACAGCTTCACAACCCTTCACCAGACACACAGAGGATATTAGAAACAGCTTCACAACCCTTCACCAGACACACAGAGGATATTAGAAACAGCTTCACAACCCTTCACCAGACACACAGAGGATATTAGAAACAGCTTCACAACCCTTCACCAGACACACAGAGGATATTAGAAACAGCTTCACAACCCTTCACCAGACACACAGAGGATATTAGAAACAGCTTCACAACCCTTCACCAGACACACAGAGGATATTAGAAACAGCTTCACAACCCTTCACCAGACACACAGAGGATATTAGAAACAGCTTCACAACCCTTCACCAAACACACAGAGGATATTAGAAACAGCTTCACAACCCTTCACCAGACACACAGAGGATATTAGAAACAGCTTCACAACCCTTCACCAGACACACAGAGGATATTAGAAACAGCTTCACAACCCTTCACCAGACACACAGAGGATATTAGAAACAGCTTCACAACCCTTCACCAGA
>NW_025755017.1:0-8311 GCF_021184085.1 Oncorhynchus gorbuscha
CCAAGGCATCCCTAGTCGATCACGATCCATGGGTCCATCTCCAAGGCATCCCTAGTCGATCACGATCCACGGGTCCATCTCCAAGGCATCCCTAGTCGATCGCGATCCACGGGTCCATCTCCAAGGCATCCCTAGTCGATCGCGATCCACGGGTCCATCTCCAAGGCATCCCTAGTCGATCGCGATCCACGGGTCCATCTCCAAGGCATCCCTAGTCGATCGCGATCCACGGGTCCATCTTCAAGGCATCCCTAGTCGATCACGATCCACTGGTCCATCTCCAAGGCATCCCTAGTCGATCACGATCCACTGGTCCATCACCAAGGCATCCCTAGTCGATCACGATCCACTGGTCCATCTCCAAGGCATCCCTAGTCGATCACGATCCACGGGTCCATCTCCAAGGCATCCCTAGTCGATCACGATCCACGGGTCCATCTCCAAGGCATCCCTAGTCGATCACGATCCACTGGTCCATCTCCCAGGCATCCCTAGTCGATCACGATCCACTGGTCCATCTCCAAGGCATCCCTAGTCGATCGCGATCCACGGGTCCATCTCCAAGGCATCCCTAGTCGATCGCGATCCACTGGTCCATCTCCAAGGCGATCAAAGTTTCCCTTTACTGTGGAATCAACGCAACACTAGTGAGTTATTAACCCAGTTATAGATCAGTTGTAGTCAGCAATAAGGGAGTGACTACTTCCTACAAGAGCACAAAACGTATACATTTGACATGTAAAAGTGAGTCAGGTAAAGAGCGGTGTTGTATTTTGAGACAAGCTTGAATAAGCTAAGTAGCCAATAGGCAGAGGGTAGCATAATTTGACTGATTCTCTCTAATAAATGTTCGGGAATAAAAAGGCATTTTATTCTGTAAAGTGGTTTCTTGCATCAAACAATACATTTTCAGTCACCTCCATGTCTGAAGGACACGTGGATAAACAGGTTGTCAATCCCTACATGTTGTTTTCTTCAATAGTCTGATGGAATGTAGATCTGCACTGAACACCACACATTGGCTGCTCCTGTAGGCTGAATGATAGAACAGCTCATTTCCATGTTAAAATATTATGGGATGCATTTTCTACATTGTTTTTGATGTTAGGCCTCTCTGGTAGGCCTACATTATGATCAAATAGCCACAGTAGCCTACTTGGCCACTGTTAAAACTAACTTAAAGTGGGTACAGCCTCAGTGTTCACAGTAAAACTAACCCAAAGTGGTAGAGCCTCAGTGTTCACAGTAAAACACGCTGGAAGTTGCACAGAATTTTGCCCTACATTTACTCGTCTCATATGTATATACTGTACTCTATACCATCTACTGCATCTTGTTTACATACCCTACATTACTCATCTCATATGTATATACTGTACTCTATACCATCTACTGCATCTTTTGTAATAGCCACATGTATCACTAGCCACTTTAAACAATGCCACTTAATATAATGTTTACATACCCTACATTACTCATCTCATATGTATATACTGTACTCTATACCATCTGCTGCATCTTGCCATGATGAATCACTAGCCACTTTAACTATGCCACTTTCTTTACATACTCATCTCATATGTATATACTACTCTATATCATCTACTGCATCTTGCCTATGCTGTTCTGTACCAACACTCATTCATATCTTTATGTACATATTCTTCATCCCTTTACACTTGTGTGTATAAAGGTAGTTTTGTGATATTGTTAGGTTAGATTACTCATAACTGCATTCTCGGAACTAGAAGCACAAGCATTTCCCGGCACAAGCATTTCGGTTTGATAGCAGTAAAAACTACCATAGAGGCTGAGAATGTCAGAGGGAAGGTGAAGTAAGAATGTGACTGTAACAGTAGGAGGTGACTGTAGCAGGGTGCGAGATGACTGTAGCAGGGTAGTTAGGTGACTGGAGCAGGGTGTAGCAGGGTGACTAGCAGGGTAGTGAGGTGACTGTAGCAGGGTGACTGTAGCAGGGTGACTAGCAGGGTAGTGAGGTTAGATGACTGTAACGGGGTAGGGTGACTGTAGCAGGGTAGTGAGGTGACTGTAGCAGAGGTAGTGGGTGGAGCAGGGTAGTGAGGTGACTGTAGCAGGGGTAGCAGGGTAGTGAGGTGACTGTAGCAGGGTGACTGTAGCAGGGTGACTAACCCAGGGTAGGTGACTGTGACTGTAGCAGGGTGACTGTAGCAGGGTGACTTGGGGGTAGTGAGGTGACTGTAGCAGGGTGTGAGGTGACTGTGGCAGGGTGACTGTAGCAGGGTAGTGAGGTGACTGTAGCAGGGTGACTAGCAGGGTAGTGAGGTTACTGTAGCAGGGTAGTGAGGTGACTGTAGCAGGGTGACTGTAGCAGGGTAGTGAGGTGACTGTAGCAGGGTGACTGTAGCAGGGTGACTAGTGAGGTGACTGTAGCAGGTGACCAGCAGGGTGAGGTGACTGTATTAGGTGACTGTAGCAGGGTGAGGTGACTGTAGCAGGGTAGTGAGGTGACTGTAGCAGGGTGACTAGCAGGGTAGTGAGGTGACTGTAGCAGGGTGACTAGCAGGGTAGTGAGGTGACTAGGGTGCAGGGTAGTGAGGTGACTGTAGCAGGGTGTAATGGGTGACTGTAGGGGTAGTGAGGTGACTGTAGCAGGGTGACTAGCAGGGTAGTGAGGTGACTGTAGCAGGGTGACTAGCAGGGTAGTGAGGTGACTGTAGCAGGGTGACTAGCAGGGTAGTGAGGTGACTGACAGGAGTAGTGAGGTGACTGTAGCAGGGTAGTGAGGTGACTGTGACTAGCAGGGTAGTGAGGTGACTAGCAGTGGGTGAGCAGGGTAGTGAGGTGACTGTAGCAGGGTGACTAGCACGGTGAGTAGTGAGGTGACTGTGAGCAGGGGTGTGACTAGCAGGGTAGTGAGGTGACTGTAGCAGGGTGTAGCAGGGTAGTGGGGTGACTGTAGCAGGGTAGTGAGGTGACTGTAGCAGGGGTAGTGAGGTGACTGTAGCAGGGTGACTAGCAGGGTAGTGAGGTGACTGTAGCAGGGTAGTGAGGTGACTGTAGCAGGGTGACTAGCAGTGAGGTGTAGTGAGTGAGGTGACTGTAGCAGGGTAGTGAGGTGACTGTAGCAGGGTGAGTGAGGGTGACTGTAGCAGGGTGACTAGCAGGGTAGTGAGGTGACTGTAGCAGGGTGACTAGCAGGGTAGTGAGGTGACTGTAGGGTGACTAGCAGGGTAGTGAGGTGACTGTAGCAGGGTGACTAGCAGGGTAGTGAGGTGACTGTAGCAGGGTAGTGAGGTGACTAGCAGGGTAGTGGTGAGCTGACTAGCAGGGTGGTGGGTGACTAGGAGTGACTAGCAGGGTAGTGGGGGTGACTGTAGCAGGGTAGTGAGGTGACTGTAGCAGGGTGACTAGCAGGGTAGTGAGGTGACTGCCAACAGGGGGTGTAGGTAGGGTGACTAGCAGGGTAGTGAGGTGACTGTAGCAGGGTGACTAGCAGGGTAGTGGTGACTGTGGCAGGGTGACTAGCAGGGTAGTGAGTGACTGTAGCAGGGTGTAGCAGGGTAGTGAGGTGACTGTAGGGTGACTAGCAGGGTAGTGAGGTGACTGTAGCAGGGTAGTGAGGTGACTGTAGCAGGGTGACTAGCAGGGTAGGGTGACTGTAGCAGGGTAGTGAGGTGACTGTAGCAGGGTGACTGAGCAGGGTAGTGAGGTGACAGCAGGGTAGTGAGGTGACTGTAGCAGGGTGACTAGCAGGGTAGTGAGGTGACTGTAGCAGGGGTGTAGCAGGGTAGTGAGGTGACTGTAGCAGGGTGACTAGCAGGGTAGTGAGGTGACTGTAGCAGGGTAGTGAGGTGACTGTAGCAGGGTGACTGTAGCAGGGTAGTGAGGTGACTAGCAGGGTGACTAGCAGGGTAGTGAGGTGACTGTAGCAGGGTAGTGGTGACTAGCAGGCAGTGAGTGAGGTGACTGTAGCATGAGGTGACTAGCAGGTAGTGAGGACTGACTGTAGCAGGGTAGTGAGGTGACTGTAGCAGGGTAGTGAGGTGACTGTAGCAGGGGTGACTGTAGCAGGGTAGTGAGGTGACTGTAGCAGGTAGTGAGGTGTGACAGGGTGAGCAGGGTAGTGAGGTGACTGTAGCAGGGTGACTAGCAGGGTAGTGAGGTGACTGTAGCAGGGTGACTAGCAGGGTAGTGAGGTGACTGTAGCAGGGGGTGACTAGCAGGGTAGTGAGGTGACTGTAGCAGGTGGTGGGTGACTAGCAGGGTAGTGAGGTGACTGTAGCAGGGTAGTGAGGTGACTGTAGCAGGGTGACTAGCAGGGTAGTGAGGTGACTGTAGCAGGGTAGTGAGGTGACTGTAGCAGGGTGACCAGCAGGGTAGTGAGGTGACTGTAGCAGGGGTGACTAGCAGGGTAGTGAGGTGACTGTAGCAGGGTGACTGTAGCAGGGTAGTGAGGTGACTAGCAGGGTGACTGTAGCAGGGTAGTGAGGTGACTGTAGCAGGGTAGTGAGGTGACTGTAGCAGGGTGACTGTAGCAGGGTAGTGAGGTGACTGTAGCAGGGTGACTAGCAGGGTAGTGAGGTGACTGTAGCAGGGTGACTAGCAGGGTAGTGAGGTGACTGTAGCAGGGTGACTAGCAGGGTAGTGAGGTGACTGTAGCAGGGTGACTAGCAGGGTAGTGAGGTGACTGTAGCAGGTGTAGTGAGGTGAGTGAGGTGTAGCAGGGTAGTGAGGTGACTGTAGCAGGGTAGTGAGGTGACTGTAGCAGGGTGACTAGCAGGGTAGTGAGGTGACTGTAGCAGGGTGACTAGCAGGGTAGTGAGGTGACTGTAGCAGGGTGACTAGCAGGGTAGTGAGTTGACTGTAGCAGGGTGAGTGAGGTGACTGTAGCAGGGTGACTGTAGCAGGGTAGTGAGGTGACTGTAGCAGGGTGACTAGCAGGGACTGTAGCAGGGTAGTGAGGTGACTGTGGGGGCAGGGTGACTAGCAGGGTGACTTAGCAGGGTAGTGAGGTGAGTAGCAGGGTGACTAGCAGGGTAGTGAGGTGACTGTAGCAGGGTGACTAGCAGGGTAGTGAGGTGACTGTAGCAGGGTAGTGAGGTGACTGTAGCAGGGTAGTGAGGTGACTGTAGCAGGGTGACTAGCAGGGTAGGAGGTGACTGTAGCAGGGTGACTAGCAGGGTAGTGAGGTGACTAGCAGGGTAGTGAGGGGGACTGTAGCAGGGTAGTGACTAGCAGGGTAGTGAGGTGACTGTGCAGGGTGACTAGCAGGGTAGTGAGGTGACTAGCAGGGTGACTAGCAGGGTAGTGAGGTGACTGTAGCAGGGTGACTAGCAGGGTAGTGAGGGGTGACTGTAGCAGGGTAGTGAGGTGACTGTAGCAGGGTAGTGAGGTGACTGTAGCAGGGTAGTGAGGTGACTGTAGCAGGGTGACTAGCAGGATAGTGAAGTGACTGTAGCAGGGTAGTGAGGTGACTGTAGCAGGGTGACTAGCAGGGTAGTGAGGTGACTGTAGCAGGGTGACTAGCAGGGTAGTGAGGTGACTGTAGCAGGGTAGTGAGGTGACTGTAGCAGGGCAGTGAGGTGACTAGCAGGGTGACTAGCAGGGTAGTGAGGTGACTGTAGCAGGGTAGTGAGGTGACTGTAGCAGGGTGACTAGCAGGGTAGTGAGGTGACTGCAGGGCAGGGGGGGACTGCAGCTGTTGGCTCTGCTACACAACAGTCTCCCTCAGTGATCCAGAACTGACAGTGCTACTCTGTTCTGTAGCACCAACACAACTTAATGGCTTTCCCTGGAAGGAAGGCAGGGCTGCACAGACAAAGCCCCCACTGTCTCACAGCTCTCCTTTCTCTCACACGCTAGTGTTCATTTGGGTCTCTGTCCTTCGCTCAGGGTAGTATCATGTTACTATAGCGACACTCCGTGAACACACACACACGCACTATGGGCGTTCAACATTACATTTAGCCGGCAACATAAGATCATGCTTTAGTCATGCAGAGCCCAGAACATTACAGGAGAAACCAGAAACAACACCACACTGTAGCTTTGTATCATATTACCGTAGCAACAGCCTCCCCCCCGCATTTCTGTGTTACACTCGGCAGCCATATTTATTACATCGCCCCAGCAACAAGACATTTACTCACGACACTCATACTGGGTTGCCATAGTATCGGACCCACCACCTCCTCCTAGACACCACCACCTCCTCCTAGACACCACCTCCTCCTAGACACCACCTCCTCTAGACACCACCTCCTCCTAGACACCACCTCCTCCTAGACACCACCTCCTCCTAGACACCACCTCCTCCTAGACACCACCTCCTCCTAGACACCACCTCCTCCTAGACACCACCTCCTCCTAGACACCACCTCCTCCTAGACACCACCTCCTCCTAGACACCCCCTCCTCCTAGACACCCCTCCTCCTCTAGACACCCCTCCTCCTAGACCCCCTCTTCCTCCTAGACACCCCTCCTCCTAGACACCACCTCCTCCTCCTAGACACCACCTCCTCCTAGACTCCACCTCCTCCTAGACACCACCTCCTCCCCTAGACTCCACCTCCTAGACTCCCCTAGGAGCTCCACCTCTTCCTCCTAGACTCCTCCAGACTCCCTAGACTCCACCTCCTCCTCCTAGACTCCACCCTCCTCCTAGACTCCACCTCCTCCTAGACTCCACCTCCTAGACTCCACCTCCTCCCAGGCCCCACCTCCTCCTAGACTCCCACCTCCTCCTAGACTCCACCTCCTCCTAGACTCCACCTCCTCCTAGACTCCTCCTCCTAGACTCTTCCACCTCCTCCTAGACTCCACCTCCTCCTAGACTCCTCCTAGACTCCTCCTCCCTAGACTCCTCCTCCCTAGACTCCTCCCTAGACTCCTCCTCCTCCTAGACTCCACCTCCTCCTCCTAGACTCCTCCTCCTAGACTCCTCCTCCCTAGACACCACCTCCTCCTCCTAGACACCACCTCCCTCCCCCTAGACACCACCTCCTAGACTCCTAGATTCCTCCTCCCTCCTCCTAGACTCCTCCTCCTAGACTCCTCCTCCTAGACACCATCTCCTGACTCCTAGACTCCTCCTAGACTCCTCCTCCTAGACTCCTCCTCAGAAAGGAGGACCAAGGCATCATAAAAAAATTATATTAAGAGAGCCTTGGTCCTCCTTTCTTTTGTTTTCATCAGTTATTTGGTGACGTGATATATTTAATATAGTTTGGTCTAAAAATGATCACTTTTTAAAAATTTAATTCATTGAGTAGGATGGTCCTCCCCTTCTTCCTCTGAGGAGCCTCCACTAATATGCATCTTGTCCTTGTTGTCTAGCTAGACACCATGTTTCTCTGTTATATTGCTGCTCTTATCCAGCTAGACACCATGCTGCTCTTATCCAGCTAGACACCATGATTATCTTATCCAACTAGACACCATGATTATCTTATCCAACTAGACACCATGATTATCTTATCCAACTAGACACCATGCTGCTCTTATCCAGCTAGACACCATGCTGCTCTTATCCAGCTAGACACCATGCTGCTCTTATCCAGCTAGACACCATGCTGCTCTTATCCAGCTAGACACCATGCTGCTCTTATCCAGCTAGACACCATGCTGCTCTTATCCAGCTAGACACCATGCTGCTCTTATCCAGCTAGACACCATGCTGCTCTTATCCAGCTAGACACCATGCTGTTCTTATCCAGCTAGACACCATGCTGTTCTTATCCAGCTAGACACCATGCTGTTCTTATCCAGCTAGACACCATGCTGTTCTTATCCAGCTAGACACCATGCTGTTCTTATCCAGCTAGACACCATGCTGCTCTTATCCAGCTAGACACCATGCTGCTCTTATCCAGCTAGACACCATGCTGCTCTTATCCAGCTAGACACCATGCTGTTCTTATCCAGCTAGACACCATGCTGTTCTTATCCAGCTAGACACCATGCTGTTCTTATCCAGCTAGACACCATGCTGCTCTTATCCAGCTAGACACCATGCTGCTCTTATCCAGCTAGACACCATGCTGCTCTTATCCAGCTAGACACCATGCTGTTCTTATCCAGCTAGACACCATGCTGCTCTTATCCAACTAGACACCATGCTGCTTTTATCCAGCTAGACACCATGCTGTTCTTATCCAGCTAGACACCATGATTATCTTATGTTCTGTCTGAGCTGCTGTCCCTCTAGTGTTCTGTCTGAGCTGCTGTCCCTCTAGTGTTCTGTCTGAGCTGCTGTCCCACTGCTGTCCCTCTAGTGTTCTGTCTGAGCTGCTGTCCCTCTAGCAATACGTGTAACTGGAACGAAGCACG
>NW_025755018.1:0-8309 GCF_021184085.1 Oncorhynchus gorbuscha
CCTGGTACCCTGTGTATATAGCCTGGTACCCTGTGTTAATAGCCTGGTACCCTGTGTATATAGCCTGGTACCCTGTGTATAATAGCCTGGTACCCTGTGTTAATAGCCTGGTACCCTGTGTATATAGCCTGGTACCCTGTGTTAATAGCCTAGTACCCTGTGTATAATAGCCTGGTACCCTGTGTTAATATCCTGGTACCCTGTGTTAATATCCTGGTACCCTGTGTATATAGCCTGGTACCCTGTGTTAATATCCTGGTACCCTGTGTTAATATCCTGGTACCCTGTGTTAATATCCTGGTACCCTGTGTATATAGCCTGGTACCCTGTGTTAATATCCTGGTACCCTGTGTTAATATCCTGGTACCCTGTGTTATATAGCCTGGTACCCTGTGTTAATAGCCTGGTACCCCTGTGTTAATAGCCTGGTACCCTGTGTTAATATCCTGGTACCCTGTGTTAATATCCTGGTACCCTGTGTTATATAGTCCTGGTACCCTGTGTATATAGCCTGTACCTGTGTTAATATCCTGGGTACCCTGTGTATATAGCCTGGTACCCTGTGTTAATATCCTGGTACCCTGTGTTAATAGCCTCGGTACCCCAAAGCACATCCTGGTACCTTGTATAGCCTGGTACCCTGTGTTAATATCCTGGTACCTCTGTGTTAATATCCTGGTACCCTGTGTATATAGCCTGGTACCCTGTACTATAGCCTGGTACCCTGTGTTAATATCCTGGTACCCTGTGTATATAGCCTGGTAGTTAATATCCTGGTACCCAAACCCACAGGTACCTGTGTTAATATCCTAGTACCCTGTGTATATAGCCTGGTACCCCTGTGTATAGCCTGGTACCCTGTGTTAATATCCTGGTACCCTGTGTATATGGGTGTTAATATCCTGGTACCTGTGTATAGTACCTGTGTGTATAGCCTGGTACCCTGTGTATATAGCCTGGTAATATCCTGGTACCCTGTGTATATAGCCTGGTACCCTGTGTATATAGCCTGGTACCCTGTGTATATAGTTAATATAGCCTGGTACCCTGTGTATATAGCCTGGTACCCTGTGTTAATATCCTGGTACCCTGTGTATATAGCCTGGTACCCTGTGTATATAGCCTGGTACCCTGTGTATATAGCCTGGTACCCTGTGTATATAGCCTGGTACCCTGTGTAATATAGCCTGGTACCCTGTGTATATATCTGGTACCCTGTGTATGCCAACCTGGTACCTGGTATAGCCTGGCCCTGTGTTAATAGCCTGGTACCCTGTGTATATAGCCTGGTACCCTGTGTTAATAGCCTGGTCCTGGTAGCCTGGTACCCTGTGTATATAGCCTGGATATCATTACTCATTGTGTATTTATTCTGTTGTGTTTCTCTCTGCATAGTTAGGAGAAAGTATTTCACTTGTCGGCACACCTGTTGGTTACAAAAGCATGTGACAAATAAAATGGGATTTGATTTGATTTGATTGACTGATATCTTTGGCCTCCACGTAAGGGAGCATTGCATGCTGGTACCTGGCACCTGTAGTTTTTGTTCTCTGTCACTATATAGAAGTGATCGTAAGGAGCATTGCATGCTGGTACCTGTAGTTTTTGTTCTCTGCGTCTCTATAGAAGTGATCGTAGGGAGCATTGCATGCTGGTACCTGTAGTTTTTGTTCTCTGTCACTATATAGAAGTGGTCGTAAGAGAGCATTGCATGCTGGTACCTGTAGTTTTTGTTCTCTGCGTCTATATAGAAGTGATCGTAAAGGAGCATTGCATGCTGGCACCTGTGGTTTTTGTTCTCTGTCACTATATAGAAGTGGTCGTAAGAGAGCATTGCATGCTGGTACCTGTAGTTTTTGTTCTCTGCGTCTATATAGAAGTGATCGTAAGGGAGCATTGCATGCTGGTACCTCTAGTTTTTGTTCTCTGTCACTATATAGAAGTGGAGGGAGCATTGCATGCTGGTACCTGTAGTTTTTGTTCTCTGCGTCTATGTAGAAGTGATTATAGTGGGAGTAAGCTTCGTTCCCGTCAGCATCCTTCAGCTGCACCTGGAGACTGTACTCTTGGGAGCTGGTCAGCAGGTGGATGAGGTCATTTCCTGCCCAGTACTCTCCCGAGGGATCCCCAAAACCCTGCATCAGGTACGGTGAGAGAAAGAGGACAAACTGAATGAAGGGTCATATTGTCACGCCTTGGTCTTAGTATTTTGTGTTTTCTTTAATTATTTGTTCAGGCCAGGGTGTGACATGGGGTTATTGTATTGTCGTATTGGGGTTTTTGTAGGCATTGGGATTGTGGTTGATTAGGGGTGTAGGCTTGGCTGCCTGAGGCGGTTCTCAATCAGAGTCAGGTGATTCTCGTTGTCTCTGATGGGGAACCGTATTTAGGTAGCCTGGGTTTCACTGTGTATTTCGTGGGTGATTGTTCCTGTCTCTGTGTAGTTTCACCAGATAGGCTGTAATAGGTTTCAGTGTCAGTAGCAGTGTTCACCAGATAGGCTGTAATTAGGGTTCTCTGTAGTGTTCACCAGATAGGCTGTAATTAGGTTTCACGTTCTGTTTGTTGATTTTGTATCTTTCAGTATCTCGATTCATTCATTAAAGACATGAGTAACCACCACGCTGCATTTCGGTCCGACTCTCTTTCTACAAACGAAGAACGCCGTTACACATAGGAAAAAACAAAATGGCTTCAGAGGGACAGATGACATCAACAGATATTTAAATGTACCTTTGAGAGGAATGAAGAGGAATGAAGAGTTAAATTATTTTGCCTGAGGGAATAAGCAAGCATCTTAATAACTCCTGACTCTTTGACCTTCTACTGACAGTTGGTCCCTGTCTTGCTTGACACTGTAATGTCTTATCCCGGATCTTGAGTAAATGACATTACTAAGCTGCTCCCAGTGTACTAGGCCAGGGACATGGACATGAATTCTATCATAGTCTATGTGGGTCTTAATGCCATTATGAAGGGCAGTTCTGAACAGTTGAAACTGGATTTTAAAGAGCTGGTTGACTCTCTGCTAGACACTAATAAATACCCCATCATATCTGGCCCTGTGCCCTTCTCTGAATTGAGACATTGAACGCTTCAGCAGAATTCTTTCTCTTCACAACTGCCTACGTGATTATTGCAGCTCAGCGGGAGTAACTTTATTGACAATTTCGATACCTTTTGGAAACAAAGGTCGTTTTATAAAACACATTTTATAAGGAGGGTGGGATCCACCCAATCATCAAGTAGCCCACTCAGGAAAAAGCTTCAAACTGTAACCAGAGCCTGTAGCCTGGTTCAGGTTGTCAGTCAACCTAGTTACAAACAGCACAGGACTGTAGTGTATAAGAGGTCACGCTGGGCATAATATAGTGTATAAGAGGTCAGGCTGGGCCCAATATATAGTGTATAAGAGGTCAGGCTGGGCCTAATATAGTGTATAAGAGGTCAGGCTGGGCCTAATATAGTGTATAAGAGGTCAGGCTGGGCCTAATATATAGTGTATAAGAGGTCAGGCTGGGCCTAATATATAGTGTATAAGAGGTCAGGCTGGGCCTAATATAGTGTATAAGAGGTCAGGCTGGGCCTAATATAGTGTATAAGAGGTCTAATGCCCCAGGACTACCTGACATGATGGCTCCTTGCTGTCCCCAGTCCACCTGACTGTGCTGCTGCTCCAGTTTCAACTGTTCTGCCTGTGATTATTATTATTCGACCATGCTGGTCATTTATGAACATTTGAACATCTTGGTCATGTTCTGTTATAATCTCCACCCGGCACAGCCAGAAGAGGACTGGCCACCCCACATAGCCTGGTTCCTCTCTAGGTTTCTTCCTAGGTTTTGGCCTTTCTAGGGAGTTTTTCCTAGCCACCGTGCTTCTACACCTGCATTGCTTGCTGTTTGGGGTTTTAGGCTGGGTTTCTGTACAGCACTTTGAGATATCAGCTGATGTACGGAGGGCTATATAAATAAATTAGATTTGATTTGATTTAATATAGTGTATAAGAGGTCAGACTGGGCCTAATATAGTGTATAAGAGGTCAGACTGGGCCTAATATAGTGTATAAGAGGTCAGGCTGGGTCTAATATAGTGTATAAGAGGTCAGGCTGGGCCTAATATAGTGTATAAGAGGACAGGCTGGGCCTAATATAGTGTATAAGAGGTCAGGCTGGGCCTAATATAGTGTATAAGAGGTCAGGCTGGGCCTAATATAGTGTATAAGAGGTCAGGCTGGGCCTAATATAGTGTATAAGAGGTCAGGCTGGGCCTAATATATTGTATCCAATTTGTAAGTCGCTCTGGATAAGAGCGTCTGCTAAATGACTTAAATGTAAATGTAAATGTATAAGAGGTTAGACTGGGCCTAATATAGTGTATAAGAGGTCAGGCTGGGCCTAATATAGTGTATAAGAGGTCAGGCTGGGCCTAATATAGTGTATAAGAGGTCAGGCTGGGCTAATATAGTGTATAAGAGGTCAGGCTGGGCCTAATATAGTGTACAAGAGGTCAGGCTGGGCCTAATATAGTGTATAAGAGGTCAGGCTGGGCCTAATATAGTGTATGAGAGGTCAGGCTGGGCCTAATATAGTGTATAAGAGGTCAGGCTGGGCCTAATATATAGTGTATAAGAGGTCAGGCTGGGCCTAATATAGTGTATGAGAGGTCAGGCTGGGCCTAATATAGTGTATAAGAGGTCAGACTGGGCCTAATATAGTGTATAAGAGGTCAGGCTGGGCCTAATATATTGTATAAGAGGTCAGGCTGGGCCTAATATAGTGTATAAGAGGTCAGGCTGGGCCTAATATAGTGTATAAGAGGTCAGGCTGGGCCTAATATAGTGTATAAGAGGTCAGGCTGGGCATAATATAGTGTATAAGAGGTCAGGCTGGGCCTAATATAGTGTATAAGAGGTCAGGCTGGGCATAATATAGTGTATAAGAGGTCATACAATAAGTCTTGTAGTGAGTCATATGTTCAGGATGTAAAGAATATTTGCTGGTCTGTGGTGAGTAATGAGGAGCAACCAGACGCGCCTGCTAGTCTATGGTGTGTAATGAGGAGCAACCAGAGCGCTGCTGGTCTGTGGTGTGTAATGAGGAGCAACCAGAGCTGCTGGTCTGTGGTGTGTAATGAGGAGCAACCCAGACGCTGCTGGTCTGTGGTGTGTGTGAGGAGCAACCAGACGCTGCTGGTCTGTGGTGTGTAATGAGGAGCAACCAGACGCTGCTGGTCTGTGGTGTGTAATGAGGAGCAACCAGACGCTGCTGGTCTGTGGTGTGTAATGAGGAGCAAGCAGACGCTGCTGGTCTGTGGTGTGTAATGAGGAGCAACCAGACGCTGCTGGTCTGTGGTGAGTAATGAGGAGCAACCAGACGCTGCTGTTCTGTGGTGTGTAATGAGGAGCAACCAGACGCTGCTGGTCTGTGGTGTGTAATGATGAGCAACCAGACGCTGCTGGTCTGTGGTGTGTAATGAGGAGCAACCAGACGCTGCTGGTCTGTGGTGTGTAATGAGGAGCAACCAGACGCTGCTGGTCTGTGGTGTGTAATGAGGAGCAACCAGACGCTGCTGGTCTGTGGTGTGTAATGAGGAGCAAACAGACGCTGCTGGTCTGTGGTGTGTAATGAGGAGCAACCAGACGCTGCTGGTCTGTGGTGTGTAATGAGGAGCAAACAGACGCTGCTGGTCTGTGGTGTGTAATGAGGAGCATGTAAGATACTCAATTAAAGCTACACTCGTTGTGAATCCAGCCAACAGGTCAGATTTCAAAAAGCTTTTCGTCAAAAGCATGAAGAAGCTTTTATCTGAGGATAGCACAATGTCAATAAAGAGGGTAGCATATTTCAACCCTGCAGGCGCTACACAAAACGCTGAAGTAAAATATAAAACATACCTTTGACGAGCTTCTCCTGTTGGCACTCCAATATGTCCCATAAACATCATAAATGGTCCTTTAATTTGATTAATCCCGTCCATATATACCCAAAATGTCCATTTATAAGCGTGTTTGATCCAGAAAAAAACAGCTTACAAAAACACAACGTCACAACAAAATATTTTTAAAGTTGCCTATAAACTTTGCCAAAATATCTCAAACTACTTTTGTAATACAACTTTAGGTATTTTTAACCGTTAATAATCGATCCAATTGAAGACGGGTCTGTCTGTGTTCCGTACAGGAAGACAACAAACCAACGCTACTTTTCACATCTTGCGCAACTCTCAACAGTTTATTTCTAGATGGCCGTACTTCTTCATTGCACAAAGGAATAACCTCAACCAAATTCCAAAGACTGGTGACATCCAGTGGAAGCGGTAGGAACTGAAAACAAGAACAAGCCTAAGAAACATTGTTTCCAAATGAGAACTCACTGAACAGACAGAGACCTATAAAAACAACAACATCTGAATGGTAGGTCCTCGGGGGTTTTGCCTGCTACATAAGTTCTGTTATACTCACAGACATGGTTCAAACAGTTTTAGAAGCTTCAGAGTGGTTTCTATACAAATATACTAATAATATGCATAGCTTTTATTCCTGGCATGAGTAGCAGGAAGTTGAAATTGGGCACGCTATTTATCCAAAAGTGAAAATGCTGCCCCCTATCCCCAAAATTAAGAAAATGACTAAAACTGTTAAATCCCAGTGGATTGATCTGTGGTCTCTCTGTGGTCTTTCTGTGGCCTCTCTGTGGCCTCTCTGTGGCCTCTCTGTGGCCTCTCTGTCATCTCTCTGTCATCTCTCTGTCATCTCTCTGTCATCTCTCTGTCATCTCTTTGTAGTCTCTCTCTGTAGTCTCTCTCTGTAGTCTCTCTCTGTAGTCTCTCTCTGTCTCTCTGTAGTCTCTATCTGTCTCTCTGTGGTCTCTCTGTAGTCTCTCTGTAGTCTCTCTGTAGTCTCTCTCTGTCTCTCTCTGTCTCTCTGTAGTCTCTCTGTAGTCTCTCTCTGTCTCTCTGTAGTCTCTCTCTGTCTCTCTCTGTCTCTCTGTAGTCTCTCTGTAGTCTCTCTCTGTCTCTCTGTAGTCTCTCTCTGTCTCTCTGTGGTCTCTCTGTAGTCTCTCTCTGTCTCTCTCTGTCTCTCTGTAGTCTCTCTCTGTCTCTCTGTAGTCTCTCTCCGTCTCTCTGTAGTTTCTCCCTGTCTCTCTGTAGTCTCTCTCTGTCTCTCTGTAGTCTCTCTCTGTCTCTCTGTAGTCTCTCAGTAGTCTCTCTCTGTAGTCTCTCTCTGTAGTCTCTCTCTGTAGTCTCTCTCTGTAGTCTCTCTCTGTCTCTCTGTAGTCTCTCTCTGTCTCTCTGTAGTCTCTCTCTGTCTCTCTGTAGTCTCTCTGTAGTCTCTCTGTAGTATCTCTCTGTCTCTCTGTAGTCTCTCTCTGTCTCTCTGTAGTTTCTCCCTGTCTCTCTGTAGTCTCTCTCTGTCGTCTCTCTGTCTCTCTGTCGTCTCTCTGTCTCTCTGTAGTCTCTCTGTCTCTCTGTAGTCTCTCTGTAGTCTCTCTCTGTAGTCTCTATCTGTAGTCTCTCTCTGTCCCTCTCTGTCCCTCTGTACTCTCTATCTGTCTCTCTGTGGTCTCTCTGTAGTCTCTGTAGTCTCTCTCTGTCTCTCTGTAGTCTCTCTCTGTCTCTCTGTAGTCTCTCTGTAGTCTCTCTGTAGTCTCTCTCTGTCTCTCTATGTATCTCTAGGTCTCTCTGTAGTCTCTCTCTGTAGTCTCTCCTTGTAGTCTCTCTCTGTAGTCTCTCTCTGTAGTCTCTCTCTGTCTCCCTGTAGTCTCTCTGTAGTCTCTCTGTAGTCTCTCTGTAGTCTCTCTATGTCTCTCTGTAGTCTCTCTATGTCTCTCTGTAGTGTCTCTCTGTAGTGTCTCTATGGGGTCTCACTATGTAGTCTCTCTCTGTAGTATCTCTCTGTCTCTCTGTAGTCTCTCTGTCTCTCTCTGTCTCTCTCTGTCTCCCTCTGTCTCCCTCTGTAGTCTCTCTGTCTCTATGTAGTCTCTCTGTAGTCTCTGTCTCTCTGTGGTAGTCTCTCTCTGTAGTGTCTCTCTGTAGTGTCTCTATGGGGTCTCACTATGTAGTCTCCCTCTGTCTCCCTCTGTCTCCCTCTGTCTCCGTCTGTCTCCCTCTGTCTCCCTCTGTAGTCTCTCTGTCTCTCTGTAGTCTCTGTCTCTCTGTAGTCTCTCTCTGTCTCTCTGTAGTCTCTCTCTGTAGTCTCTCTCTGTAGTCTCTCTGTGGTCTCTCTGTGGTCTCTCTGTGGTCTCTCTCTGTCTCTCTGTCTCTCTGTAGTCTCTATCTGTCTGTGGTCTCTCTGTAGTCTCTCTGTA
>NW_025755019.1:0-8308 GCF_021184085.1 Oncorhynchus gorbuscha
AGACAGACAGACAGACAGACAGACAGACAGACAGACAGACAGACAGACAGACAGACAGACAGACAGACAGACAGACAGACAGACAGACAGACAGACAGACAGACAGACAGACAGACAGACAGACAGACAGACAGACAGACAGACAGACAGACAGACAGACAGACAGACAGACAGACAGACAGACAGACAGACAGACAGACTGAGAGAGAGAGAGAGACTGAGAGAGAGACAGAGAGAGAGAGAGAGACAGAGAGAGAGACAGAGAGAGAGAGAGAGAGAGAGGACAGAGAGAGAGTGTGTGTGTGTGTGTGTGTGTGTGTGTGTGTGTGTGTGTGTGTGTGTGTGTGTGTGTGTGTGTGTGTGTGTGTGTGTGTGTGTGTGTGTGTGTGTGTGTGTGTGTGTGTGTGTGTGTGTGTGTGTGTGTGTGTGTAGGGGGTTGGTTGTGTGTGGGGGGTGGGGAGGAGTCTGGCTGTCAAGATGGATTCGGAGGGAGTTTCAGAACAGTTACTGTTTCAGGTAAAAGATGTGCCATGGAAGGACAACTCTTGGATAAAAGTACTTGGCTACTCCTCTCAACTCAAAGAGTTCTTATCAAGTCCATCTTCCTGCCCTGCATTTAGTGTCTAGGCGGTGTGGTCAGGTGTTGTGATAACCATCACTTGCTGCCATTGTATCCCTGTTGAAACAACCCCTCTAGTTTAGCTTATGCCTCACTCTGCATGCGCCCCAAATGGCACCCTATTCCTACATAGTGCACTACTTTAGACCAGAGCCCTATGAGTCCTGGTCAAAAGTAGTGCACTAAATAGGGAATAGGGTGCCATTTGGGACCCTATTATCTGCCTGCTTCAGATGTCAGGTCAACGTCTTCATTATGTCTGTAAAGACTGGCACTGTAGGGATCATTATGGTCTCAGCTAGCCTTTCAAAGACACAACAACATTAGTCTGGACGCCGTACACTTCGATAGCTGAGGGCCTACCTAAAAGACCTGCCTTAGATACCTGCTTTAAAAACCTGCCTAAAATACCTACCTAAAAGACCTGCCTCAAAGACATGCCTCAAAGACATGCCTTACTTAAAGACCTGCCTAAAAGACCTACCTAAAAGACCTGCCTTATTAAATACCTGCCTCAAAGACATGCCTTAATTAAAGACCTGCCTAAAAGACCTACCTAAAAGACCTGCCTCAAAGACCTGCCTCAAAGACCTGCCTCAAAGACCTGCCTCAAAGACATGCCTTAATTAAAGACCTGCCTAAAAGACCTACCTAAAAGACCTGCCTCAAAGACCTGCCTCAAAGACCTACCTAAAAGACCTGCCTCAAAGACCTGCCTCAAAGACCTGCCTCAAAGACCTGCCTCAAAGACATGCCTCAAAGACCTGCCTCAAAGACCTGCCTCAAAGACATGCCTCAAAGACCTGCCTCAAAGACATGCCTCAAAGACCTGCCTCAAAGACCTGCCTCAAAGACCTGCCTCAAAGACCTGCCTCAAAGACCTGCCTCAAAGACCTGCCTCAAAGACCTACCTTAAAGGAGTTAAAGCCAGTAATCCTCTCCACACCCAGTTTGATGGTAATGGACTGTATTTGACCATGAACTAGTTAGCTGTTATGAGCATCTATAGTGTTTCTCTTAAGGTAGATGTTGAGGAGATGTCATCACAGGCCACATCAGTGTCATGGTCTATGTCTGAGTGTTGGAGCACGTACATGTGACACCATCCAACACATATTATTATGTATGTGTATTATTATGTTTCTTAACTGCACTGTTGGTTAAGGGCTCATAGTCAGCATGTCACTAAGGTCTACACCTGTTGTATTCAGCATGTCACTGTTAGGTCTACACCTGTTGTATTCAGCATGTCACTGTTAGGTCTACACCTGTTGTATTCAGCATGTCACTGTTAGGTCTACACCTGTTGTATTCAGCATGTCACTGTTAGGTCTACACCTGTTGTATTCAGCATGTCACTGTTAGGTCTACACCTGTTGTATTCAGCATGTCACTGTTAGGTTTACACCTGTTGTATTCAGCATGTCACTGTTAGGTCTACACCTGTTGTATTCAGCATGTCACTGTTAGGTCTACACCTGTTGTATTCAGCATGTCACTGTTAGGTCTACACCTGTTGTATTCAGCATGTCACTGTTAGGTCTACACCTGTTGTATTCAGCATGTCACTGTTAGGTCTACACCTGTTGTATTCAGCATGTCAATGTTAGGTCTACACCTGCTGTATTCAGCATGTCACTGTTAGGTCTACACCTGTGACAAATACAGTGTGATTTGATTCTAACATTGTTGGATTGTTCAGACAGCCCTGTACATCAACCTGTAGAATGTATTTCTGCTGAAACAGAAAGAGCTCTTGGCTGTCTGACGCCTGCCCTGCACTCAGGACCATAATGAAGATGTTGATGTTTCTTAATGACAGACCAAAGGCTTGTCCCAACCGTCTCAACAATCTGGAGGGACTGAACCTACCCCTAACATTAACCTTAACCCTCTGTTGTTACCATGATTCTCTATACTAACTTCACTCTGGAGGGACTGAACCTACCCCTAACATTAACCTTAACCCTCTGTTGTTACCATGATTCTCTATACTAACTTCACTCTGGAGGGACTGAACCTACCCCTAACATTAACCTTAACCCTCTGTTGTTACCATGATTCTCTATACTAACTTCACTCTGGAGGGACTGAACCTACCCCTAACATTAACCTTAACCCTCTGTTGTTACCATGATTCTCTATACTAACTTCACTCTGTAGTGACAGACCTTCCCCTAACCTTAACCCTCTGTTGTTACCATGATTATTTCTAACACAAACCAGGGTCATGGCCTGTCACCTGGCCTTGCATCCTGCTCTAGGACCATGATTCTCTGTCCTGCTTGTTTCTGTACTAAGGTTGATTCTCTGTCCTGATTGGTTCTGTACTAAGGTTGATTCTCTGTCCTGATTGGTTCTGTACTAAGGTTGATTCTCTGTCCTGATTGGTTCTGTACTAAGGTTGATTCTCTGTCCTGATTGGTTCTGTACTAAGGTTGATTCTCTGTCCTGATTGGTTCTGTACTAAGGTTGATTCTCTGTCCTGATTGGTTCTGTACTAAGGTTGATTCTCTCGACACCATGGCTCTGTTTCGTAAAAGGTCAAATTAACCAATTAACAAACAAAACAAATATAGTGGTCAGTGTCTAACCATGGTCAGATAAAGTTATATAGTGGTCTATGTCTGTACCATGGTCAGATAAAGTTCTAGTGGTCTATGTCTAACCATGGTCAGATAAAGTTATAAGTGGTCTATGTCTAACCATTGGTTCAGATAAAGGTATATAGTGGTCTATGTCTAACCATGGTTCTGATAAAGGTATATAGTGGTCTATGTCTAACCATGGTCAGATAAAGTTATATAGTGGTCTATGTCTAACCATGGTCAGATAAAGTTATATAGTCCTGGTCTATGTCTAACCATGGTCAGATAAAGTTATATAGTGGTCTATGTCTAACCATGGTCAGATAAAGTTATATAGTGGTCTATGTCTAACCATGGTCAGATAAAGGCTTATATAGTGGTCTATGTCTAACCATGGTCAGATAAAACAATATAGTGGTCTATGTCTAACCATGGTCAGATAAAGTTATATAGTGGTCTATGTCTAACCATGGTCAGATAAAGTTATATAGTGGTCTATGTCTAACCATGGTCAGATAAAGTTATATAGTGGTCTATGTCTAACCATGGTCAGATAAAGTTATATAGTGGTCTATGTCTAACCATGGTCAGATAAAGTTATATAGTGGTCTATGTCTAACCATGGTCAGATAAAGTTATATAGTGGTCTATGTCTAACCATGGTCAGATAAAGTTATATAGTGGTCTATGTCTAACCATGGTCAGATAAAGTTATATAGTGGTCTATGTCTAACCATGGTCAGATAAAGTTATATAGTGGTCTATGTCTAACCATGGTCAGATAAAGTTATATAGTGGTCTATGTCTAACCATGGTCAGATAAAGTTATATAGTGGTCTATGTCTAACCATGGTCAGATAAAGTTATATAGTGGTCTATGTCTAACCATGGTCAGATAAAGTTATATAGTGGTCTATGTCTAACCATGGTCAGATAAAGTTATATAGTGGTCTATGTCTAACCATGGTCAGATAAAGTTATATAGTGGTCTATGTCTAACCATGGTCAGATAAAGTTATATAGTGGTCTATCTCTAACCATGGTCAGATAAAGTTATATAGTGGTCTATGTCTAACCATGGTCAGATAAAGTTATATAGTGGTCTATGTCTAACCATGGTCAGATAAAGTTATATAGTGGTCTATGTCTAACCATGGTCAGATAAAGTTATATAGTGGTCTATGTCTAACCATGGTCAGATAAAGTTATATAGTGGTCTATGTCTAACCATGCCATGGTCTGAGAGCCACAACTAACATCCAAAGTCTCTGTAGGTAAATTACCAGATGTATCACCTCATATCAGTGTCATTAGAGGTCATTAGGGTCGTTAAACAGTAGGGGTCATTAGAGATCATTAGGGGTCGTTAAGGGTCATTAGGCTTCACAGGTCACAGCCTTGGGTAAAATGTCTTTGTTGCAGGTCTGCAATGAGACAATTACTACACAGCTCCAAAGAGAGAGGTTGGCGGAAACACCACCGTCACTATTCTGTAGGAGGACCAATAGGGAGAGAGAGGAAGGAGTTACCACCACTGTCAGGACCAATAGGGAGAGAGAGGAAGGAGTTACCAGCACTGTCAGACCAATAGGGAGAGAGAGGTTGGTGGAAACACCACCGTCACTATTCTGTAGGAGGACCAATAGGGAGAGAGAGGAAGGAGTTACCACCACTGTCAGGACTCTGTAGGAGGGCCAATAGGGAGAGAGAGGAAGGAGTTACCACCACTGTCAGGACTCTGTAGGAGGACCAATAGGGAGAGAGAGGAAGGAGTTACCACCACTGTCAGTACTCTGTAGGAGGACCAATAGGGAGAGAGAGGAAGGAGTTACCACCACTGTCAGGACTCTGTAGGAGGACCAATAGGGAGAGAGGAAGGAGTTACCACCACTGTCAGGACCAATAGGGAGAGAGAGGAAGGAGTTACCACCACTGTCAGGACTCAGGAGGACCAATAGAGAGAGAGGAAGGAGTTACCACCACTGTCAGGACTCTGTAGGAGGACCAATAGGGAGAGAGAGGAAGGAGTTACCACCACTGTCAGGACTCTGTAGGAGGACCAATAGGGAGAGAGAGGAAGGAGTTACCACCACTGTCAGGACCAATAGGGAGAGAGAGGAAGGAGTTACCACCACTGTCAGGACTCTGTAGGAGGACCAATAGGGAGAGAGAGGAAGGAGTTACCACCACTGTCAGGACCAATAGGGAGAGAGAGGAAGGAGTTACCACCACTGTCAGGACTCTGTAGGAGGACCAATAGGGAGAGAGAGCAAGGAGTTACCACCACTGTCACTACTTTGGGACATCAAACATCAAACATCAAACAGCATACAACATAATAGCTGCTGTGACATGTAAATGGTGGGGTTGCTAGGATCCACCACAACATAACAGCTGCTGTGACATGTAAATGGTGGGGTTGCTAGGATCCAACCACAACATAACAGCTGCTGTGACATGTAAATGGTGGGGTTGCTAGGATCCGACCACAACATAACAGCTGCTGTGACATGTAAATGGTGGGGTTGCTAGGATCACACACAGTACATAACAGCTGCTGTGACATGTAAATGGTGGGGTTGCTAGATTCACTACCACAACATGGTACAGCTCTGATTCATGTAAATGGTGGGGGTTGCTAGGATCCAACCACAACATAACAGCTGCTGTGACATGTAAATGGTGGGGTTACATGTACTGGGGTATCCTCTGCTAGGATCCAACCACATAACAGCTATCCTCCTGGTACATGGTGGGGTTGCTATCCTCCAACATATGTCTGAGTCACTATCCTCCTGGTACATGTCTGATTCACTATCCTCAGCTGGTATATGTCTGATTCACTATCCTCCTGGTATATGTCTGAGTCACTATCCTCCTGGTACCTGTCTTAAATACTATCCTCAGCCATAACAGCTGCTGCTCCAGTTTCAACTGTTCTGGTTGCTATTGTCCGACCATGCTGGTCATTTATGAACATTTGAACATCTTGGGGTTCTGTTATAATCCGACCACATAACAGCACAGAAGAGGACTGGCCACTCCACATATGCTCTCTAATTATCTCTTTCTTTGGGACCGTGCCCCAGGACTAACAGCTGATATTATGACTCCTTGCTGTCCCCACCACATGACAGCTGCTGCTCCAGTTTCAACTGTTCTGCTTACTATTATTCAACCATGCTGGTCATTTATGAACATTTGAACATCTTGGGGTTCTGTTATAATCCTACCCCACAACAGAAGAGGACTGGCCACCCCAATAGCCTGGTTCCTCTCTGAGGATTCTTCCTACATTTTGGCCTTTCTAGGGAGTTTTTCCTAGCCACCGTGCTCCGACACCTGCATTGCTTGCTGTTTGGGGTTTTAGGCTGGGTTTCTGTACAGCACTTTGAGATATCAGCTGATGTGAAGGGCTATATAAATACATTTGATTTTGATTCAACATATCCTCCTGGACATATGTCTGATTCACTATCCTCCTGGTACATGTCTGATTCACTATCCTCCTGGTACATGTCTGATTCACTATCCTAATGGTACATGTCTGATTCACTACCCTCCTGGTACATCTCTGATTCACTATCCTCCTGGTACATGTCTGAGTCACTATCCTCCTGGTACATGTCTGATTCACTATCCTCCTGGTACATCTCTGATTCACTATCCTCCTGGTACATGTCTGATTCACTATCCTCCTGGTACATGTCTGATTCACTATCCTCCTGGTACATGTCTGATTCACTATCCTCCTGGTACATGTCTGATTCACTATCCTCCTGGTACATGTCTGATTCACTATCCTCCTGGTACATGTCTGATTCACTATCCTCCTGGTACATGTCTGATTCACTATCCTCCTGGTACATGTCTGATTCACTATCCTCCTGGTACATGTCTGATTCACTATCCTCCTGGTACATGTCTGAGTCACTATCCTCCTGGTACATGTCTGAGTCACTATCCTCCTGGTCCATGTCTGAGTCACTATCCTCCTGGTACATGTCTGATTCACTATCCTCCTGGTACTTGTCTGATTCACTATCCTCCTGGTACATGTCTGATTCACTATCCTCCTGGTACATGTCTGATTCACTATCCTCCTGGTACATGTCTGATTCACTATCCTCCTGGTACATGTCTGATTCACTATCCTCCTGGTACATGTCTGATTCACTATCCTCCTGGTACATGTCTGATTCACTATCCTCCTGGTACATGTCTGATTCACTATCCTCCTGGTACATGTCACTCCTCCCTGGCACGTTTCACGTGCTAGTCAACTAGATACACTTGAACTGGGATGTGGCCTTCCTGCTTCTCTGTGAGAGGGCATACCTTTTACTGTGGAGGATTAAGAGAGAGAAGACTGCGGATGTGAGGATTCATCCAGGCTGATTTAGAAGTGTCCAGAGACTCTTCACTGCTTTTAGTGCTGCAGGTTCTAGTAGAGGGGGAGAAGAGGGAGGAGGAGGAAGGGAGCAGTGGGCATAGAGAGTTGAGAAATACCAAATTATTTGAGTTAGGAACAGGTCCTTCAGAGATAGTTTCAGAAATGCTCGCACTAAAAGGGTAAGGAGGCGAGGGGTGTTAGGGGGTCACTGGGGCCGGTGGGGGACACCTAAAATAAATGAGCGAACGAGGCCGGGCGTGGGTTGAGATCAAGGGCTCAAGGATCCCCACCTTACACACACACAGCACACACACACACACACACACGCACACACACACACACACACACACACACACACACACACACACACACACACACACACACACACACACACACACACACACACACACTGACCTCTCAGATTAGATAACTCTTGTGATGAGGCCCAGAGAGAAGCTATTTTCAGTATCACTTACTAACAGAGGCCTCTGAACCCTGAATACAGCACCAGCTACTAGAGTAAAATCTGGGTCCAAATACTATTCAAAACCTGAAAAGTATACCATGACTGTTTGCTGCGTTTACCTTTGCCAGCCTGGAGGGCCAGGAGGGAGGGATTTACAGAAGTTGTGACTTTTCTATAGGGTCCATTGCAACAGGCTAGCTCCATCAGGCACAGAGGAAGTATTTCAAATGATTTAAAATAGT
>NW_025755020.1:0-2500 GCF_021184085.1 Oncorhynchus gorbuscha
ATGAGATGAGAATGTTGAGGCTGTGTGGAGAGAGATGAGGTGTTGAGGGTGTTGAGGCTGTGTGGAGGGAGATGAGGTGTTGAGGCTGTGTGGAGGAGATGAGGTAGTGTGAGGCTGTGTGGAGGGAGATGAGAGTGTTGAGGCTGTGTGGAGAGGAGGTGAGGTGTTGGGGTGTTGAGACTGTGTGGAATGAGGTGAGGTGTTGATGCTGTGTGGAGGGAGATGAGGTGGTGAGGTGTTGATGCTGTGTGGAGGGAGATGAGGTGTTGAGGTGTTGAGGCTGTGTGGAAGGAGATGAGGTGTTGAGGTGTTGAGGCTGTGTGGAGGGAGATGAGGTGTTGATGCTGTGTGGAGGGAGATGAGGTGTTGAGGTGTTGAGGCTGTGTGGAAGGAGATGAGGTGTTGAGGTGTTGAGGCTGTGTGGAGGGAGATGGCATGTTGAGGCTGTGTGGAGGAGGTGAGGTGTTGGGGTGTTGAAGCTGTGTGGAGGAGGTGAGGTGTTGAGGTGTTGAGGCTGTGAGGCTGTGGAGGAGATGAGGTGTTGAGGTGTTGAGGCTGTGTGGAGGAGATGAGGTGTTGAGGTGTTGAGGCTGTGTGGAGGGAGATGAGGTGTTGAGGCTGTGTGGAGGGAGGTGAGGTGTTGAGGTGTTGAGGCTGTGGAGGGAGATGAGGTGTTGATACTGTGTGGAGGGAGATGAGGTGTTGAGGTGTTGAGGCTGGTGTGGAGGAGATGAGGTGTTGAGGCTGTGTGGAGGGAGATGAGGTGTTGAGGCTGTGTGGAGGAAGGTGAGGTGTTGAGGTGTTGAGGCTGTGTGGAGGGAGATGAGAGTGTTGATACTGTGTGGAGGAGATGAAGTGTTGAGGTGTTGAGGCTGTGTGAGAGAGATGAGGTGTTGAGGCTGTGTGGAGGGAGATGAGGTGTTGAGGCTGTGTGGAGGAGATGAGGTGTTGCGGTGTTGAGGCTGTGTGGAGGAGATGAGGTGTTGAGGTGTTGAGGCTGTGTGGAGGAGATGAGGTGTTGGGGTGTTGAGGCTGTGTGGAGGGAGATGAGGTGTTGGGGTGTTGAGGCTGTGTGGAGGGAGATGGCATGTTGAGGCTGTGTGGAGGGAGATGAGGTGTTGGGGTGTTGAGGCTGTGTGGAGGGAGATGAGGTGTTGAGGTGTTGAGAGCTGTGTGGAGGAGATGAGGTGTTGAGATGTTGAGAGCTGTGTGGAGGGAGATGAGGTGTTGAGGTGTTGAGAGCTGTGTGGAGGGAGATGAGGTGTTGAGGTGTTGAGGCTGTGTGGAGGAGATGAGGTGTTGAGATGTTGAGGCTGTGTGGAATGAGGTGAGGTGTTGAGGCGTTGAGGCTGTGTGGAGGGAGATGAGGTGTTGAGGCTGTGTGGAGGAGATGAGGTGTTGAGGTGTTGAGGCTGTGTGGAGGGAGATGAGGTGTTGAGGTGTTGAGGCTGTGTGGAGGGAGATGAGGTGTTGAGGTGTTGAGGCTGTGTGGAGGGAGATGAGGTGTTGAGGTGTTGAGGCTGTGTGGAATGAGGTGAGGTGTTGAGGCTGTGTGGAATGAGATGAGGTGTTGAGGTGTTGAGGCTGTGTGGAATGAGATGAGGTGTTGAGGCTGTGTGCATGGAGATGAGTTTTTGAGACTGTGTGCATGGAGATGAGGTTTTGATTCTGTGTGGAGGGAGATGAGGTTTTGAGGCTGTGCTTCGGTTGAGCTGCTTGGGGGCCTATATGCAGAAACACACACATACTGGGCACGCAGACAGACAGACAGATTGTTAGTGTCCTGATATCATGTCAGCCAGCAGGGACTGTGAACGCTACTATAAATCATATTGGATTCTTTGTGATCGACCTTGTTGGCCACCATTCCTAGGTCTGTAGTGTGACTGCAGTGTCTGTCCACTAGATGTCACTGTAGAGAAGGAAACATTTATTCCTGTAATTTCTCTGTTGGGCGTATTCCACATGAGAGATGTAAAACTAACCGTTTACCATCAGAGGGCGCTGTTTACTCTCTTTAATATCTGCACTGTGCATTTGTGTGTGCGTGTGTGTTTGACCTGAGGTCCACAAAGGTCAGAGGTTATATGTAGCTGTTTACTGTAGCTTCCTCACGGGACAATTTGTCTTCTCATTTATTAACCCTCCTCTCTCTGCTCTCTCTCACCCTTCCTCTCCCTCACCCCACCTCTCTCTCACCCTTCCTCTCCCTCTCTCTCTCTGCTCTCTAGCTCTCTCTATGTCTCTGTCTCTCCACAAATAATCTCCTGCTTGTAAATCTTAGTGGCTTCCGACTGGAGGAAATTGTCTCGATAATGTAAATAAACAGAACGTCCTGTTTGCTGTCTGAGATTCAGTGTTTATTGGTTCAGCTGAAACAGGACGCCTTGACAACCGTTGCTCTGTGTGGAATAAGGCCTTATCTGTTTTGTAAGAACAGATTTGCTGACAATAGATTCGTAATAGATTGCTGATTGATTTTTACCAATATTATATATCG
>NW_025755020.1:5000-8308 GCF_021184085.1 Oncorhynchus gorbuscha
TTCAGTACCTCTCTTCCCTACGGTTTAGTACCTCTCTACCCTACCCTACGGTTTAGTACCTCTCTTCCCTACAGTTCAGTACCTCTCTACCCTACGGTTTAGTACCTTTCTACCCTACGGTTCAGTACCTCCCTACCCTACGGTTCAGTACCTCCCTACCCTACGGTTGTACATCTCTACCCTCGGTTTAGTACCTCTCTACCCTACCCCTACGTTTAGTACCTCTCTTCCCTACGGTTCAGTACCTCTCTTCCCTCGGTTCAGTACCTCTCTACCCTACCCTACGGTTTAGTACCTCTCTTCCCTACAGTTCAGTACCTCTCTACCCTACGGTTTAGTACCTCTCTACCCTACGGTTCAGTACCTCCCTACCCTACGGTTCAGTACCTCCCTACCCTACGGTTCAGTACATCTCTACCCTACGGTTTAGTACCTCTCTACCCTACCCTACGGTTTAGTACCTCTCTTCCCTACGGTTCAGTACCTCTCTTCCTACGGTTCAGTACCTCTCTACCCTACGGTTCAGTACCTCTCTTCCCTACAGTTCAGTACCTCTCTTCACCGTTGTCTATATGAGAGCAGCCCGGAGGTCATGTCATCAAAGTCAATCTAATTTCAAAAAAGACTTCTGGGCCACCAGCGTGTTCGACCACAGGTTGATGTGGTAGCAGCAAAGGTTCTGTTGCCATAGCAGCCCCTGCCATCGCTGTTAGCGAGCGTTGGCAGGTGGCGCATTGATGGAAGAATTGGGACAAAAATGGGACAAACACCAAATTAAGACTCTGCATGCAGAATTTTGCAAAAATATCCTCCGTGTACAACTGTGAGCAACAAATAATTCATGCAGGAGATTAGGTCGATGCTATCTAATGATCCAAAATCCAGAAAAGAGCTGTTAAAATTCCTAAAACCACTTAAACCTTCCAAACCTTCCATAATGTCATTTATTTTTATTTCACCTTTATTTAACCAGGTAGACCAGTTGAGAACAAGTTCTCATTTACAACTGCGACCTGGTCAAGATAAAGCAAAGCAGTGCGACAAAGACAACAACACAGAGTTACACATAAACAAACGTACAGTCAATAACACAATAGAAAAGTCTATGTACAGTGTGTAAATGTAGAAGAGTAGGGAGGAAAGGCAATAAATAGGCCAAAGAGGTGAAAATAATTACAATTTATCATTAACACTGGAGTGATAAGATGTGCAGATGATGATGTACAAGTAGAGATACTGGGGTGCAAAAGAGCAAGAGGATAAATAACAATATGGGGATGAGATAGTTGGGTGGGCTGTTTACAGATGGGCTGTGTACAGGTACAGTGATCGGTAAGCTGCTCTGACAACTGAAGTGTTGGCTGTGGGAATAACCAGTGAAATATACCTGCTGGAGCACGTGCTACGGGTGGGTGTTTCTATGGTGACCAGTGAGCTGAGATAAGGCGGGGCTTTACCTAGCAAAGACTTGTAGATGACATGGAGCCAGTGGGTTTGGTGACGCATATGAAGCGAGGACCAGCCAACGAGAGTGTACAGGTCGCAGTGGTGGATGGTATATGGGGCTTTGGTGACAAAACGGATGGCATTGTGATAGACTGCATTCAGTTTGCTGAGTAGAGTGTTGGGGGCAATTTTGTTAATTGACATCGCCAAAGGCAAGGATCGGTAGGATGGTCAGTTTACGAGGGTATGTTTGGTAGCATGAGTGAAGGATGCTTTGTTGCGAAATAGGAAGCTGATTCTAGATTTAATTTTGGATTGGAGATGTTTAATGTGAGTCTGGACGGAGAGTTTACAGTCTAACCAGACTCCTAGCTATTTGTAGTTTTCCACATATTTTAAGTGAGAACCGTCCAGAGTAGTGATGCTGGTGGGAGGGTGCGGGGCAGCGATCGGTTGAAGAGCATGCATTTAGTTTTACTACCATTTAAGAGCAGTTGGAGGCCATGGAAGGAGTGTTGTATGGCATTGAAGCTCATTTGGAGGTTTGTTAACACAGTGTCCAAAGAAATTAATGAAGAAGGTACGGTGGAATTCTAATTGGTCGGTGATCTGTTTGTTAACTTGGCTTTCGAAGATTTTAGAAAGGCAGGGCAGGATGGATATAGGTCTATAACAGTCTGAGTCTGTAGTGTCTCCCCTCTGGAAGAGGGGATGACCGCGGCAGCATTCCAATCTTTTGGGGATCTTTGTTTGGGAATGTTTGGGAATCTCAGGCGATATGAAAGAGAGGTTGAACAGGCTAGTAACAGGGGTTGCAACAATTGCTGCGGATAATTTTAGAAAGAGAGGGTCCAGATTGTCTAGGGATCCAGATTTTGCAGCTCCTTCAGAATATTAGCTATCGGGATTTGGGTGAAGGAGATGCAGGGGGGGCTTGGGCAAGTTTCTGGGGGGTGCAGAGCTGTTGGCCCGAGGTAGGGGTAGCCAGGTGGAAAGCATTGCCAGCTGTAGAAAAATGCTTATTGAATTTATTGATTATCATAGATTTATCGGTGGTGACAAGTGTTTCCTAGCCTCAGTGCAGTGGGCAGCTGGGTGGAGGTGCTCTTATTCTCCATGGACGTTACAGTGGAATTACTGCTACAGGATGCAAATTTCTGTTTGAAAAAGCGAGCCTCAGTTTTCCTAACTGACTAAGTATATTGGTTCCTGACTTCCCTGAAAAGTTGCATATCGCGGGGGCTATTCGATGCTAATGCAGAACGCCACAGGATGTTTTTTGTGTTGGTCAAGGGAAGTCAAATCTGGGGTGAACCAAGGGCTATATCTGTTTTTAGTTCTACATTAAAAAAAACACTTTTAAAGAGCAACCAGGCGTCCTCTACTGATGGGATGAGGTCAATATCCTTCCAGGATATCAGGGCCAGGTCGATTAGAAAGGCATGCTCGCTGAAGTGTTTTAGGGAGCATTTGACAGTGAAGACAGCTTCTCCATCCTGGAGGGGGAAAACAATCACTTTAACACAGATTAACACAGGCAGAGAGAGAGAGAGAGAGAGAGAGAGAGAGAGAGAGAGAGAGAGAGAGAGAGAGAGAGAGAGTAGAGAGAGAGAGAGAGAGAGAGAGAGAGAGAGAGAGAGAGAGAGAGAGAGATTCGTAGATGAGAGAGAGAGTAGAGAGATGTATGAGATGAGAGAGAGAGAGAGATAGTATGAGAGAGAGAGAGAGATAGATGATGAGAGAGAGTAGAGAGTATGAGAGAGAGAGAGAGAGATTCAGTAAGATGGAGAAGAGAATCAGAGAGTGTATGGAGACTAGAGAGAGAGAGATTCAGTATGAAAGAGAAGCAGAGAGATTCAGAA
>NW_025755021.1:0-8305 GCF_021184085.1 Oncorhynchus gorbuscha
CCCTGGCTATAGGTAAATGATGTCTGAGTGTGCCCCTGGCTAGGTAAATGATGTCTGGCTTTCCAGGAAATACAAATAACACTAACGGTGCCGTATGCTTATTATAAGGAATTTGAAATCATTTGTACTTTTACTTTTGATAATTAAGTATATTTTAGCAATTACATTTACTTTGGATTCTTAAGTATATTTAAAACCAAATACTTTAAAAAACTTTTACTCAAGTAGTATTTTACTGGGTGACTCACTCTAACTTGAGTCATTTTCTATTAAGGTATCTTTACTTTTACTCAAGTATGTCAATTGGGTAGGTTTTCCACCAGTGTATTAACATGCCATTCATCTGCTGCCATCACCTCATCATCACACTGCACGGACCCATATCACAGGGATCAGTACACAATTCCTGGAAGCTGAACTTCACACAGCCATTGAAGAGGAGTTGGACAACATTCCACAGGCCACAATCAACATCCTGATCAACTCCATGCGAATGAGATGTGTTGTGCTGCATGAGGCAAATTGTGGTCACAACAGATTGGTTCTCTGATCCACGCCCATGGATTTAAAGAAAAGGTATCTGTGACCAACAGATGCATGTCTGTATCCCCAGTCATGTGAAATCCATAGATTAGGGCCTCATTTATTTATTTCAATTGACTGATTTCCTTATATGAACTGTAACTCAGTAAAATCTTGGAAATCATTGCACGGTGCGTTGTTATTTAAAAATATTATTACCTTCAGTAGTCCTCTTCCTCTAAGAAAGTGAAATATAGCCCGAGACACCACCTCCTACACTCATTAAAAACACAACTGCCCCATTCCACTACTTTGACCCTATCTGCTAGTGCACTATGCAAACGGCCTGGGAGGATGGGACACCACCCCTCAACACACCCTGGAAATCTTCTGAAGTCAAATTTCGTATGGCCAAATACATCTCTGCAGCTGCCACCACAACATCTAATTTCTGTGATTTAAGTTTCATTTCTGTGGTACAGTTGATAACCATTGATATGAACACTAAGAAGCCAACCTTACTGAAGCATAAATCACTAGTTGGCCTATCCCTCTGTGCTGCACAAATCTACTACTCACCTCCTTCCTACACACTGCTGCGACATGACCATAAACGCAAGATTAACAGCTCTTATTGTGTGACTTCCTTGATTGAGAATGTGTTTATTAAGGCGGCTTCTTCAGTTACTGTAGTTGAGTTAATCTAGTGAATGTTACTACCACCCATTGACCTGGAGTGAAAACACACACACACACACACACACACACACACAAACAAAGCTAGTGCATCCACTTCTTTGTTAACTATAGTCCTAGACTGCACATTCTTTAATTATGATATCTTACAACATTTTAACAGAATGATTTAATAATATTGAAATTCACCCAAATACAAATCCAGTCAAGATGTTCCCCTGCACTACTTGGCCAACTCACAATAGAAAATAAATACAAGATATTCTGATAGCTGCTACTTGGAAAGATTAAACTACAGAAATGAATTTGACTGTAACCTGACTCTTTATCATCGAACCCACGGGCCCTTCGGAGAAGGTGATAGATAATCAGGGCTACAGACTGGTGACAGACATCTCTGGAATAGGTTGCTTGCATACAGCTTTTTGATACCATTTATACTCTTTCAACTATAACCACACAACAGATACTGACTGGTTCTCTGATCCACCCCCATGGATTTAAAGAAAAGGTATCTGTGACCAACAGATGCATGTCTGTATCCCCAGTCATGTGAAATCCATAGATTAGGGCCTCATTTATTTATTTCAATTGACTGATTTCCTTAAATGAACTGTAACTCAGTAAAATCTTGGAAATCATTGCACGGTGCGTTGTTATTTAAAAAATATTATTACCTTCAGTAGTCCTCTTCCTCTAAGAATGTGAAATATAGCCCTAGACACCACCTCCTACACTCATTAAAAACACACTGCCCCATTCCACTACTTTGACCCTATCTGCTGGTGAAACTATGGCCTGGGAGGACGGACAGCATCCCTCAACACACCCTGGAACAAAGACACAGAGCAGGGGTTGATTTCGGGCTTAGGGAGGTCAGTATGGGATTGATGCTCAAGCATCCATTTCCTAATAATTCTATCCACGGGTGCCTGCTGGGATAATTACACTTCACAGAGTGGGTAGTTCTTACCATGAAGACTGACTCACCTCTCGAGTTCTAGGCCATAGAGGGATCTGCCTGCTTCCTACCACATTAGGTAAGTTTGCTCCCTTCTTGTGACAACCCCAACATACATGTGTCCCATGTTCCCCGGCTAACCTCTCAGTTCTTCTCCCAAAGGACAGTCCTGTGGTCTTCCTTCGCCTAGTAGGTTGTTTCTCATTACCTCTCTGCATAAAGTATAAAAACCCACATTCAAACTCTGTCCTTCTCATAGGCTCAACCTGACTCCCGAACAGTTCAGTGGTTGATGTAGGCTTTCTAAACACTAAAAACCTGGGTTCCTGGCCTCTTAGTCTGATTTCCAATTTTTCTCACCATTTGTATCCATTTGTTGTTTTCCTCAGATCACCCAGGGGGACCAGTGGCTGCGCCAACAAGGAGACCCATGGAAAGGACGATGAGGAAAACAAACCACCAGACACGGTGTAGTCTGCCTCCTAGTTACAGAACCTCAGTGTGAGTGTGAAATGATGTCTCCTTCTTCTGCACTTTGGCTAGAGCCTTCTTTTTCATCTTTCTTTCCGGCCTTTTGGTCTGGGCCCTCTGCTTTTGTCCAGTCGCTCATCCATGGCTTCCACTTTGGGAGATGCTTGCAGTGGGAGAGATGATGCCAGCAGGACCTCTCTGCTACCCGGATTGAAGTAGGTGTTGCCATGGTCACCTGGAAGGGTCCCATCCATCTTGGCTGGTTTCATTTTATTTTGTGGACTCGTAGTTCCACCCAGTCTCCTACGCAGATGGTCAGTGTCATGCAGGTGAAAGAGGACCCAAAAGCGACTTGGCGAAAACAGAGTCTTTAATCCAGTAAAGTAAATACAATCAAAAAAGCACAACTTTCACTCGAAATGACGAGGATAAACTGGAGACTCGATCTTGAACAGCAGGTGAACAGCAGGTTGCCTCGGGAAGGCACTTGAACCAAACAGACTCAGACACCTGCTCACCACGCAGCATCTGAGGGAAACACGACACGACAGGGCGATACACAAACACAGCACGGAGAATTCTAGACAAGGAACCGACAGGGCAGAAACGAATAACAAGGAGAGAAATAGGGACTCTAATCAGGGAAAAGGATCGGGAACAGGTGTGGGAAGACTAAATGATTGATTAGGGGAATAGGAACAGCTGGGAGCAGGAACGGAACGATAGAGAGAAGAGAGAGCGGGAGAGTGAGAGAGGGAGGGGGAGAGAGAGGGATAGAAAGAGGGAAAGAACCTAATAAGACCAGCAGAGGGAAACGAATAGAAGGGGAAGCACGGGGACAAGACATGATAATTAATGACAAAACATGACAGTACCCCCCCACTCACCGAGCGCCTCCTGGCGCACTTGAGGAGGAACCCTGGCGGCAACGGAGGAAATCATCAATAAGCGAACGGTCCAGAACGTCCCGAGACGGAACCCAACTCCTCTCCTCAGGACCGTAACCCTCCCAATCCACTAAGTATTGGTGACCCCGTCCCCGAGAACGCATGTCCATGATCTTATGTACCTTGTAAATAGGTGCGCTCTCGACAAGGACGGGAGGGGGAGGGAAGACGAAGGGGGTGCGAAGAAAGGGCTTGACACAGGAGACATGGAAGACAGGATGGACGCGACGAAGATGTCGCGGAAGAAGCAGTCACACAGCGACAGGATTGACGACCTGGGAGACACGGAACGGACCAATGAACCGCGGAGTCAACTTACGAGAAGCTGTCGTAAGAGGAAGGTTGCGAGTGGAAAGCCACACTCTCTGGCCGCAACAATACCTTGGACTCTTAATCCTGCGTTTATTGGCGGCTCTCACAGTCTGTGCCCTGTAACGGCAAAGTGCAGACCTCACCCTCCTCCAGGTGCGCTCACAACGTTGGACAAACGCTTGAGCGGAGGAACGCTGGACTCGGCAAGCTGGGATGAGAACAGAGGAGGCTGGTAACCCAGACTACTCTGAAACGGAGATAACCCGGTAGCAGACGAAGGAAGCGAATTGTGAGCGTATTCTGCCCAGGAGCTGTTCTGCCCAAGACACAGGGTTTCTGAAAGAAAGGCTGCGTAGTATGCGACCAATCGTCTGATTGGCCCTCTCTGCTTGACCGTTAGACTGGGGATGAAACCCGGAAGAGAGACTGACGGACGCACCAATCAAACGACAGAACTCCCTCCAAAACTGTGACGTGAATTGCGGGCCTCTGTCTGAAACGGCGTCTAACGGGAGGCCATGAATTCTGAACACATTCTCGATAATGATTTATGCCGTCTCCTTAGCGGAAGGAAGTTTAGCGAGGGAATGAAATGTGCCGCCTTAGAGAACCTATCGACAACCGTAAGAATCACAGTCTTCCCCGCAGACAAAGGCAGACCGGTAATGAAGTCTAGGCGATGTGAGACCATGGTCGAGAAGGAATGGGGAGCGGTCTGAGACGACCGGCAGGAGGAGAGTTACCCGACTTAGTCTGCGCGCAGTCCGAACAAGCAGCCACGAAACGGCGCGTGTCACGCTCCTGAGTCGGCCACCAAAGCGCTGGCGAATAGACGCAAGAGTGCCTCGAACACCGGGATGACCAGCTAACTTGGCAGAGTGAGCCCACTGAAGAACAGCCAGACGAGTGGAAACAGGAACGAAAAGGAGGTTACTAGGACAAGCGCGCGGCGACGCAGTGTGCGTGAGTGCTTGCTTAACCTGTCTTTCAATTCCCCAGACTGTTAACCCGACAACACGCCCATAAGGAAGAATCCCCTCGGGATCAGTAGAAGCCACAGAAGAACTAAACAGACGGGATAAGGCATCAGGCTTGGTGTTCTTGCTACCCGGACGGTAAGAAATCACAAACTCGAAACGAGCGAAAAACAACGCCCAACGAGCTTGACGGGCATTAAGTCGTTTGGCAGAACGGATGTACTCAAGGTTCTTATGGTCTGTCCAAACGACAAGGAACAGTCGCCCCCTCCAACCACTGTCGCCATTCGCCTAGGGCTAAGCGGATGGCGAGCAGTTCACGGTTACCCACATCATAGTTGCGCTCAGATGGCGACAGGCGATGAGAAAAATAAGCGCAAGGATGAACCTTATCGTCAGACTGGAAGCGCTGGGATAGAATGGCTCCCACGCCTACCTCTGAAGCGTCAACCTCGACAATGAATTGTCTAGTGACGTCAGGAGTAACGAGGATAGGAGCGGACGTAAAACGTTCTTTTAGAAGATCAAAAGCTCCCTGGGCGGAACCGGACCACTTAAAACACGTCTTGACAGAAGTAAGAGCTGTGAGAGGGGCAGCAACTTGACCGAAATTACGAATGAAACGCCGATAGAAATTAGCGAAACCTAAAAGCGCTGCAACTCGACACGTGACCTTGGAACGGGCCAATCACTGACAGCTTGGACCTTAGCGGAATCCATCTGAATGCCTTCAGCGGAAATAACGGAACCGAGAAAAGTAACGGAGGAGACATGAAAAGAACACTTCTCAGCCTTTACGTAGAGACAATTCTCTAAAAGGCGCTGTAGAACACGTCGAACGTGCTGAACATGAATCTCGAGTGACGGTGAAAAAATCAGGATATCGTCAAGATAGACAAAAACAAAGATGTTCAGCATGTCTCTCAGAACATCATTAACTAATGCCTGAAAAACAGCTGGCGCATTGGCGAGACCAAACGGCAGAACCCGGTACTCAAAATGCCCGAACGGAGTGTTAAACGCCGTTTTCCACTCGTCCCCCTCTCTGATGCGCACGAGATGGTAAGCGTTACGAAGGTCCAACTTAGTAAAGCACCTGGCTCCCTGCAGAATCTCGAAGGCTGATGACATAAGGGGAAGCGGATAACGATTCTTAACCGTTATGTCATTCAGCCCTCGATAATCCACGCAGGGGCGCAGAGTACCGTCCTTCTTCTTAACAAAAAGAACCCCGCCCCGGCCGGAGAGGAAGAAGGCACTATGGTACCGGCGTCAAGAGACACAGATAAATAATCCTCGAGAGCCTTACGTTCGGGAGCCGACAGAGAGTATAGTCTACCCCGAGGGGAGGAGTGGTCCCCGGAAGGAGATCAATACTACAATCATACGACCGGTGAGGAGGAAGGGAGTTGGCTCGGGACCGACTGAAGACCGTGCGCAGATCATGATATTCCTCCGGCACTCCTGTCAAATCGCCAGGTTCCTCCTGAGAAGTGGGAACAGAAGAAATGGGAGGGATGGCAGACATTAAGCACTTCACATGACAAGATACGTTCCAGGATAGGATAGAATTACAAGACCAATTAATAGAAGGATTATGACATACTAGCCAGGGATGACCCAAAACAACAGGTGTGAAAGGTGAACGAAAAATCAAAAAAGAAATAGTCTCACTGTGGTTACCAGATACTGTGAGAGTTAAAGGTAGTGTCTCAAATCTGATACTGGGAAGATGACTACCATCTAAGGCAAACATGGGCGTAGGCTTGTCTAACTGTCTGAAAGGAATGTTATGTTTCCGAACCCATGCTTCGTCCATGAAACAACCCTCAGCCCCAGAGTCAATCAAGGCACTGCATGTAGCACCGAACCGGTCCAGCGTAGATGGACCGACATAAGTAGTACAAGATCTAGATGAAGAGACCTGAGTAGTAGCGCTCACCAGTAGCCCTCCGCTTACTGATGGGCTCTGGCCTCTTACTGGACATGAATTAACAAAATGTCCATCAAATCCATAATAGAGGCACAGGCGGTTGGTGATCCTCCGTTCCCTCTCCTTAGTCGAGATGCGAATCCCTCCCAGCTGCATGGGCTCAGTCTCAGAGCCAGAGGAGGGAGATGGTTGCGATGCGGAGCAGGGAAACACCGTTGATGCGAGCTCTCTTCCACGAGCCCGGTGACGAAGATCTACCCGTCGTTCTATGCGGATGGCGAGAGCAATCAAGAGTCCACATCTGAAGGAACCTCCCGGGAGAGAATCTCATCCTTAACCACTGCGTGGAGTCCCTCCAGAAAACGAGCGAGCAGCGCCGGCTCGTTCCACTCACTAGAGGCAGCAGAGTGCGAAACTCAATAGAATAATCCGTTATGGATCGATCACCTTGGCATAGGAAGCCAGGGCCCTAGAAGCCTCCCTACCAAAAACTGAACGGTCAAAAACCCGAATCATCTCCTCTTTAAAGTTCTGGTACTTGTTAGAGCAATCAGCCCTTGCCTCCCAGATAGCTGTGCCCCATTCTCGAGCCCGGCCAGTAAGGAGTGAAATGGCGTAAGCAACCCGAGCTCTCTCTCTAGAGTATGTGTTGGGTTGGAGAGAGAACACAATCTCACACTGCGTGAGAAAGGAGCGGCACTCAGTGGGCTGCCCGGAGTAGCAAGGTGGGTTATTAACCCTAGGTTCTGGAGGCTCGGCAGGCCAGGAGTAACAGGTGGCACGAGGCGAAGACTCTGGAACTGTCCAGAGAGGTCGGAAACCTGAGCGGCCAGGTTCTCCACGGCATGGCGAGCAGCAGACAATTCCTGCTCGTGTCTGCCGAGCATGGCTCCTTGGATCTCGACGGCAGTGTTACGGCGTCTGAAGTCGCTGGGTCCATTCCTTGGTCGGTTCCTTCTGTCATGCAGGTGAAAGAGGACCCAAAAGCGACTTAGCGAAAACAGAGTCTTTAATCCAGTAAAGTAAATACAATCAAAAAAACACAACTTTCACTCGAAATGACGAGGATAAACTGGAGACTCGATCTTGAACAGCAGGTGAACAGCAGGTTGCCTCGGGAAGGCACTTGAACCAAACAGACTCAGACACCTGCTCACCACGCAGCATCTGAGGGAAACACGACACGACAGGGCGATACACAAACACAGCACGGAGAATTCTAGACAAGGAACCGACAGGGCAGAAACGAATAACAAGGAGAGAAATAGGGACTCTAATCAGGGAAAAGGATCGGGAACAGGTGTGGGAAGACTAAATGATTGATTAGGGGAATAGGAACAGCTGGGAGCAGGAACGGAACGATAGAGAGAAGAGAGAGCGGGAGAGTGAGAGAGGGAGGGGAGAGAGAGGGATAGAAAGAGGGAAAGAACCTAATAAGACCAGCAGAGGGAAACGAATAGAAGGGAAGCACGGGGACAAGACATGA
>NW_025755022.1:0-8304 GCF_021184085.1 Oncorhynchus gorbuscha
GAGAGAGAGAGAGAGAGAGAGAGACAGAGACAGAGACAGAGAGAGAGAGAGAGAGAGAGAGACAGAGAGAGAGAGACAGAGACAGAGACAGAGAGAGAGAGAGAGACAGAGACAGAGAGAGAGACAGAGACAGAGAGAGAGTTCTTACTTCTACTCTTACTTCTACTCTATCTGTTTAAAGTCACTATTCACAGTCCCTACTCTGCCTGTTTAAAGTCACTATTCACAGTCCCTACTCTATCTGTTTAAAGTCACTATTCACAGTCCCTACTCTATCTGTTTAAAGTCACTATTCACAGACCCTACTCTACCTGTTTAAAATCACTATTCACAGTCCCTACTCTATCTGTTTAAAATCACTATTCACAGTCCCTACTCTATCTGTTTAAAATCACTATTCACAGTCCCTACTCTATCTGTTTAAAATCACTATTCACAGTCCCTACTCTATCTGTTTAAAGTCACTATTCACAGTCCCTACTCTATCTGTTTAAAATCACTATTCACAGTCCCTACTCTATCTGTTTAAAATCACTATTCACAGTCCCTACTCTATCTGTTTAAAATCACTATTCACAGTCCCTACTCTATCTGTTTAAAGTCACTATTCACAGTCCCTACTCTACCTGTTTAAAATCACTATTCACAGTCCCTACTCTATCTGTTTAAAATCACTATTCACAGTCCCTACTCTATCTGTTTAAAGTCACTATTCACAGTCCCTACTCTACCTGTTTAAAATCACTATTCACAGTCCCTACTCTATCTGTTTAAAGTCACTATTCACAGTCCCTACTCTGCCTGTTTAAAGTCACTATTCACAGTCCCTACTCTGCCTGTTTAAAATCACTATTCACAGTCCCTACTCTGCCTGTTTAAAATCACTATTCACAGTCCCTACTCTACCTGTTTAAAATCACTATTCACAGTCCCTACTCTACCTGTTTAAAATCACTATTCACAGTCCCTACTCTACCTGTTTAAAATCACTATTCACAGTCCCTACTCTACCTGTGTAAAGTCACTATTCACAGTCCCTACTCTACCTGTTTAAAATCACTATTCACAGTCCCTACTCTACCTGTTTAAAATTACTATTCACAGCCACTTCCCTAAAAACAAAATTATGCCTATGCCACGTGCCCTCCCCCTCCCCACCACTTCTTCCCCATCTGAAGGCGTCAGTCAGCCAGTCAGCCAGTCAGTCAGCCAGTCAGCCAGTCAGCCAGTCAGTCAGCCAGTCAGCCAGCCAGTCAGCCAGTCAGCCAGCCAGTCAGCCAGTCAGCCAGTCAGCCAGTCAGCCAGTCAGTCAGCCAGTCAGCCAGTCAGCCAGCCAGTCAGTCAGTCAGCCAGTCAGCCAGTCAGTCAGCCAGTCAGTCAGTCAGCCAGTCAGCCAGCCAGTCAGCCAGTCAGTCAGCCAGTCAGCCAGTCAGCCAGTCAGTCAGCCAGTCAGCCAGTCAGTCAGCCAGTCAGCCAGCCAGTCAGCCAGTCAGGTGGGTGGGTGAGTGAGTGAGTAACTGGACTGATTTACAGAGCAGCCCTGCCCGCCTTGTTAGAGAAGTGTCAGGACAGCGTTTTCCACCGCCCACCTCCACTCAGCCTAACCCTCACAGACACACAGTCAGAAAGAGCCTGCTTTGCTTTCTAAAACCCCTCAGTGTGCCCACTGACTGGTCCTGACATATACTTGGCATGGGTCAAGTGCTTTCAGTCCTCAGATCATTAGCGTTTTCAGGAGGATGGTGGAAAACACAAGTTGCTCTGATGGCGGCTGTGTATACAGCCAGTGTTGTTGTAATGTTTTAACGGTACAGAAGGAGATCTTTGGAACATACAGAGGGGGTCCTAATGGCTCAACAGTCAAATATACATTAATGGTCTTAGTTAACCTTTGGCCTTATTGTAATTTACATCACTAACTTCCATGTCAACATCACAACATCAGTCCTGGGACAAATGTTTGAATCAATGTCAAATATAGGAGAAAGACAATAACAATATGTATTGTTAGTTGATGCTCGGCTGTGTGTTCTGTCAGCTCTCCATGACTAGTGCTAATAACCCAGGCCCGTCTTATAGCTCTGTACATTATCCTAAACATGCAACACCTGGAACATGTTGTGACCACTGGACTGACTGACTGAAGCCCTGGTCTGTACATATCCTAACCCTACAACACCTGGAACATGTTGTGACCACTGGACTGACTGACATTATCCTAACCCTACAACACCTGGAACATGCCCTGAAGCCCTGGTCTGTACATTATCCTAACCCTACAACACCTGGAACATGTTGTGACCACTGGACTGACTGAAACCTGGTCTGTACATTATCCTAACCCTACAACACCTGGAACATGTTGTGGCCACTGGGCTGACTGAAGCCCTGGTCTGTACATTATCCTAACCCTACAACACCTGGAACATGTTGTGACCACTGGACTGACTGAAACCCTGGTCTGTACATTATCCTAACCCTACAACACCTGGAACATGTTGTGGCCACTGGGCTGACTGAAGCCCTGGTCTGTACATTATCCTAACCCTACAACACCTGGAAACATGTTGCACCACTGGACTGACTGAAGCCCTGGTCTGTACATTATCCTAACCCTACAACACCTGGAACATGTGACCACTGGACTGACTGAAGCCCTGGTCTGTACATTATCCTAACCCTACAACACCTGGAACATGTTGTGACCACTGGACTGACTGAAGCCCTGGTCTGTACATTATCCTAACCCTACAACACCTGGAACATGTTGTGGCCACTGGGCTGACTGAAGCCCTGGTCTGTACACTATCCTAACCCTACAACACCTGGAACATGTTGTGACCACTGACTGACCAGCCCTGGTCTGTACATTATCCTAACCCTACAACACCTGGAACATGTGACCACTGGGCTGACTGAAGCCCTGGTCTGTACATTATCCTAACACTACAACACCTGGAACATGTGACCACTGGACTGACTGAAGCCCTGGTCTGTACATTATCCTAACCCTACAACACCTGGAACATGTGACCACTGGGCTGACTGAAGCCCTGGTCTGTACATTATCCTAACACTACAACACCTGGAACATGTGACCACTGGGCTGACTGAAGCCCTGGTCTGTACATTATCCTAACCCTACAACACCTGGAACATGTTGTGACCACTGGACTGACTGAAACCCTGGTCTGTACCCTAACCCTACAACACCTGGAACATGTTGTGGCTGCATGAAGCCCTGGTCTGTAATTATCCCTACAACACCTGGAACATGTGACCACTGGACTGACTGACTGAGCGCTGGTCTGTACATTATCCTAACCCTACAACACCTGGAACATGTTGTGACCACTGGACTGACTGAAGCCCTGGTCTGTACATTATCCTAACCCTACAACACCTGGAACATGTTGTGACCACTGGGCTGACTGAAGCCCTGGTCTGTACACTATCCTAACCCTACAACACCTGGAACATGTTGTGACCACTGGACTGACTGAAGCCCTGGTCTGTACATTATCCTAACCCTACAACACCTGGAACATGTGACCACTGGGCTGACTGAAGCCCTGGTCTGTACATCATCCTAACACTACAACACCTGGAACATGTGACCACTGGACTGACTGAAGCCCTGGTCTGTACATTATCCTAACCCTACAACACCTGGAACATGTTGTGACCACTGGACTGACTGACTGAAGCCCTGGTCTGTACATTATCCTAACCCTACAACACCTGGAACATGTTGTGGCCACTGGGCTGACTGAAGCCCTGGTCTGTACATTATCCTAACCCTACAACACCTGGAACATGTTGTGGCCACTGGGCTGACTGAAGCCCTGGTCTGTACATTATCCTAACCCTACAACACCTGGAACATGTTGTGGCCACTGGGCTGACTGAAGCCCTGGTCTGTACATTATCCTAACCCTACAACACCTGGAACATGTTGTGACCACTGGACTGACTGAAGCCCTGGTCTGTACATTATCCTAACCCTACAACACCTGGAACATGTGACCACTGGACTGACTGACTGAAGCCCTGGTCTGTACATTATCCTAACCCTACAACACCTGGAACATGTTGTGACCACTGGACTGACTGAAGCCCTGGTCTGTACATTATCCTAACCCTACAACACCTGGAACATGTTGTGGCCACTGGGCTGACTGAAGCCCTGGTCTGTACACTATCCTAACCCTACAACACCTGGAACATGTTGTGACCACTGGACTGACTGAAGCCCTGGTCTGTACATTATCCTAACCCTACAACACCTGGAACATGTGACCACTGGGCTGACTGAAGACCTGGTCTGTACATTATCCTAACACTACAACACCTGGAACATGTGACCACTGGACTGACTGAAGCCCTGGTCTGTACATTATCCTAACCCTACAACACCTGGAACATGTGACCACTGGGCTGACTGAAGCCCTGGTCTGTACATTATCCTAACACTACAACACCTGGAACATGTGACCACTGGACTGACTGAAGCCCTGGTCTGTACATTATCCTAACCCTACAACACCTGGAACATGTTGTGACCACTGGACTGACTGAAGCCCTGGTCTGTACATTATCCTAACCCTACAACACCTGGAACATGTGACCACTGGACTGACTGACTGAAGCCCTGGTCTGTACATTATCCTAACCCTACAACACCTGGAACATGTTGTGACCACTGGACTGACTGAAGCCCTGGTCTGTACATTATCCTAACCCTACAACACCTGGAACATGTTGTGACCACTGGGCTGACTGAAGCCCTGGTCTGTACACTATCCTAACCCTACAACACCTGGAACATGTTGTGACCACTGGACTGACTGAAGCCCTGGTCTGTACATTATCCTAACCCTACAACACCTGGAACATGTGACCACTGGGCTGACTGAAGCCCTGGTCTGTACATCATCCTAACACTACAACACCTGGAACATGTGACCACTGGACTGACTGAAGCCCTGGTCTGTACATTATCCTAACCCTACAACACCTGGAACATGTTGTGACCACTGGACTGACTGACTGAAGCCCTGGTCTGTACATTATCCTAACCCTACAACACCTGGAACATGTTGTGACCACTGGACTGACTGACTGACTGAAGCCCTGGTCTGTACATTATCCTAACCCTACAACACCTGGAACATGTTGTGACCACTAGACTGACTGACTGAAGCCCTGGTCTGTACATTATCCTAACCCTACAACACTTGGAACATGTTGTGACCACTGGACTGACTGAAGCCCTGGTCTGTACATTATCCTAACCCTACAACACCTGGAACATGTTGTGGCCACTGGGCTGACTGAAGCCCTGGTCTGTACACTATCCTAACCCTACAACACCTGGAACATGTGACCACTGGGCTGACTGAAGCCCTGGTCTGTACATTATCCTAACACTACAACACCTGGAACATGTGACCACTGGACTGACTGAAGCCCTGGTCTGTACATTATCCTAACACTACAACACCTGGAACATGTGACCACTGGACTGACTGAAGCCCTGGTCTGTACATTATCCTAACCCTACAACACCTGGAACATGTTGTGACCACTGGGCTGACTGAAGCCCTGGTCTGTACATTATCCTAACCCTACAACACCTGGAACATGTTGTGACCACTGGACTGACTGACTGAAGCCCCTGGTCTGTACATTATCCTAACCCTACAACACCTGGAACATGTTGTGACCACTGGACTGACGACTGAAGCCCTGGTCTGTACATTATCCTAACCCTACAACACCTGGAACATGTTGTGACCACTGGGCTGACTGAAGCCCTGGTCTGTACATTATCCTAACTCTACAACACCTGGAACATGTTGTGACCACTGGACTGACTGACTGAAGCTCAGTATATATGTTATGGCAACCTAACAGAGTAAAGGCCTAAACTCCCCAAATGAGTGTGTGTGAGGTATTTAAGTTTAAGGGGTGAATCTCTGGAGTCCTGTTTCCAAACAAGCTCCTGAGGATCCTTTACGCTGGCAGTTTACAACCTCCAACTGACCCTCCTGACCGCTGAGACTGATCTGACCAACCTCAATGGAGAAACTGACCTTGTGTCTGTTGCCAGGTAACTAACCTCTTCTGGCAGTATGGCCACGGCCCACGGCTGAAGGAAAATGTGTCTGACCAGCCCCGGCGCTTACAGTGAATTTGTAATGTCATTTCCTACTGCATTTAAACCAAACCACTAATGGCTGTCTGTCTACCAGACTGTTAAAGTACAGGACTGAACTGTTATGGTTTGGTGCTTTTTGGCTTCACATGTGATTTTAGTAGGTACTTCACATGCTTTGGTTTTGTGACAAACCTTCATAAACCTCTGTCTATACATGAATGGTTCTGATATTTACCTTCCTCTGGCCCGGTACCTATGCTTGGGGAAAGAATCACTTGTGAGTGCTAACCTGTGAATGTGACCCTGGTCCAGAGTGGAGGTGAGGCGGGGGTGAGGTCTGGTGAGTGTCCAGAGGGAGGTGAGGCGGGGTGAGGTCTGGTGTGGGTGTCCAGGGTGGAGGTGAGGTGGGGTGAGGTCTGGTGGGGTGCCCAGGGTGGAGGTGAGGCGGGTGGGAGTTGTGATGGGGGTTGTGGCCCTGTGGGTGGTGGTGTCCGCCCTGGCTGTGGCCGCTGTGGTGATGGTGGGGGTGGTGCTGGTAGGCGTGGCTGTGGGGCGGAACCGGCAAGTGCTGGTGAGGGTGGGAGGGGTGAAGGTGGTGGTGGCCGCCCCCCTGCTCCTGCTGCTGCCGCGATGACATCATTTCCATCATGTGACCCATGCTGTTCATGTTGCCGTTGGCGATGGCTCCCGGGTGGTGTGCTAGCGCCGCCTTCAGCCTCTGTATGGAGAAGAACAACAACATGGCCATATTTCTATCATTCACTGGGATTAGGGACAGGAGTTCTTCCTGGTTACTATTCCAGACCATAGAGTTAAATAATGATTCATCTCTTTAGGCTTTGTCTGTTTGACAGTCTATCATTGAGTTAACTGGAAACGGGTACTGTAGGTTATTTGAAAGTGTGTTGACTATTGACTGTGAGACGATACAATGCTGCATTCATCTTTATACTGTACATCCACATGTCACGGCTGAGGTACAAACCAGAGCTGAGCCTTGACAGCTCCTCACTCTCTCTCTCTCTCTCTTCTTTCTCTCTCTCTTCTTCTTCTTCTTCTTCTTCTTCTTCTCTCTCTTTCTCTCTTTCTCTCTCTCTCTCTCTCTTCTCTCTCTCTCTCTCTCTTCTCTTTCTCTCTCTCTCTCTCTCTCTCTACTGCATTCTTACTTTCCATCTCACTCTTTCGCCGCTCCCTTCCTCTGCTCTTCCTAACTCTCTATCCCTTTCTCAGTTTAGACAGGAGATTTGCTCTCTCTCTCCCTGTCCATCTCCATCATTTCTTTTCCATCTCTCTCTCCTATCCTCTCTCCAGGTCTAAAGGATGAGGGATCTGTCTGTCCGTCTGTCTGCCTGCCTGCCTGCTGCTCGCCTGCTCTGCCTGCCTGCCTCCGTCCGTCCGTCCGTCCATTCGTCTGTCTGTCTGCCTGTCTGCTCACTGTTCGGTGTTACTTGCTGGGGGCAGGTTTGTTGCTTTAACCGTGGGTTCACTTAAGACTGGGAGAGGCTCTGAGAACTGGCCAAGATCTGAGACCAGAGAGAGAGAGAGAGGACAGTGAGAGAGAGAGAGAGAGAGAGAGAGAGAGAGAGAGAGAGAGAGAGAGAGAGAGAGAGAGAGAGAGAGAGAGAGAGAGAGAGAGAGAGAGAGAGAGAGAGAGAGAGAGAGAGAGAGAGAGAGAGAGAGAGAGAGAGAGAGAGAGAGAGAGAGAGAGAGAGAGAGAGAGAGAGAGAGAGAGAGAGAGAGAGAGAGAGAGAGAGAGAGAGAGAGAGAGAGAGAGAGAGAGACAGTGAGAGAGAGAGAGAGAGAGAGAGAGAGAGAGAGAGAGAGAGAGAGAGAGAGAGAGAGAGAGAGTGAGAGAGAGACAGTGAGAGAGAGAGAGAGAGAGAGAGAGAGAGAGAGAGAGAGAGAGAGAGAGAGAGAGAGAGAGAGAGAGAGAGAGAGAGAGAGAGAGAGAGAGAGAGAGAGAGAGAGAGAGAGAGAGAGAGAGAGAGAGAGAGAGAGAGAGAGAGAGAGAGAGAGAGAGAGAGAGAGAGAGAGAGAGAGAGAGAGAGAGAGAGAGAGAGAGAGAGAGAGAGAGAGAGAGAGAGAGAGAGAGAGAGAGAGAGAGAGAGAGAGAGAGAGAGAGAGAGAGAGAGAGAGAGAGAGAG
>NW_025755023.1:0-8303 GCF_021184085.1 Oncorhynchus gorbuscha
TACATAATTTCCACGTGGGTGAGGATATTGGAAATGTAATCAGAGCTTTCTAGATGATAAATTAAACAATTACTAGGATAGATAATTTGCAACTGACTTTTTCCAGACACTAACGCACAGTACCATGATCCCACTTATTGTGGGACACTTTTTAAATGTTCATTTAGAGGCCATACTGCGTTCGTATTCATCTATAACTTTTAAAGCGATTTAGATCAAGTCCATAACTAGAAGGTGAAGGCTAACAGATGCAGTTAGATAGCACAAAAGCAGGTACCACAGAAGGCCACAGGCAAAGTTAGAAGAAAAACAAAAAGAAACGGAGGAACTTATTCAAGAAAGATCCAGTGGATCTGGATGGAATATGGGAGAATTTTCACCCCAGACCATATTGACTATACAGTGGGATATTGATATGTTGTATTAATGCTTCCACTAGATGTCAACCTTCTTTAGAAACTTGAATAAGGCTTCTACTGTATTGTGGGGCCGGATGAGAGCTCTTTGAGTCAGTGGTCTGGCAGAGAGCCAGGTCCTGGTCACGCGCATTTCACATGATAGCGACCTGCGTTCCATGGTATTTCTACAGACAATGGAATTCTCCGGTTGGAACGTTATTGAAGATTTATGATAACAACATCCTAAATATTGATTCTGTACTTAGTTTGACAAGTTTCTTCAACCTTTAATATAACTTTTTGAAGTTTTCATCCGACATTCGGCTGGACCTGCACAAGCGTTTGGATTTGTGTACTAAATGTGCTAACAAAAGTTGCTACTTGGACTTAAATAATGGACATTATCGAACAAAACAAACATTTAATGTGGAACTAGGATTCTTGGGAGTGCATTCTGATGAAGATCATGAAAGGTAAGGGAATATTTATAATGTTATATTATTGCATGGTCAGATTATTGCATGGTTTGCTTTTTCCATAAAGTTTTTTGAACTTTACTGACACAGTGGTTGCATTAAGGAGAGGTATATCTATATTTCCATGTCTAAATATTGTATTTATTGACATTTATAATGAGTATTTCTGTAAAATTATATGGTTCTCTGCAATATCACCGGATGTTTTTGGAACTAGTGAACGTAACGCGCAATGTAAAATGAGATTTATTTTATATACACATGCACTTTATCAAACAAAACATACATGTATTGTGTAACATGAAGGTCCTATGAGTGTCATCTGATGAAGATCATCAAAGGTTAGTGATTCATGTTTATCTCTATTTGTGCTTTTTGTGACTCCTCTCTTTGGCTGGAAAAATGGCTGTGTTTTTCTGTGAGTTGGTGGTGACCTAACATAATCGTTTGTGGTGCTTTCACTTTAAAGCCTATTTGAAATTGGATACTGCGGTAGGATTAACATCAAGATTACCTTTAAAACGGTATTAGATACATGTATGTTTGAGGAATTTTAATTATGAGATTTCTGTTGTTTTGAATTTTGCGCCCTGCACTTTCACTGGCTGTTGTCATATCGATCCCGTTTCGGGCTTGCAGCCCTAAGAAGTTTTAACCACTCCTATATAAATGGTAGAGTATCAGACATGCAACAAGAAGGTCTGATATCGTTATTATTGAAACAGGACTCACGTGGTATATATAAAGATCCAGTCCATTAAAAAAATTGGAGACCTCTTACATGTCAGTGTTGTGATGCAAAAATCCTAGCAAAATGCATGGCGCATAGAATTTAAAAAGTATTGTCAGATATTAGTGGTGTAAAATAGTGAATAATGTATACATCTAAGAAGGTTTTAAACTATCTAGAGGAGTAAAGCAAGGTTGTCTACTATCGGCACATCTATTTATTATTGCCATCTAAATGTTAGCTGTTAAAATTAGATCAAACAAATATATTAAGGGATTAGAAATCCATGGCTTAAAAACCAGGGTGTCATTGTACGCTGAGGATTCATGTTTTCTTTTAAAACGACAATTAGAATTTCTCCACAGCCTCATAGAGGATCTAGATACTTTTGCTATCCTCTCTGGATTAAAACCAAATTATGATAAGTGTACTATATTACGAAATTACATTACCGTATAGTTGACCAATTAAATGGTCTGATGGAAATGTGGACATACTCGGTATACAAATCCCAAAAGAAAGAAATGATCTCACTCCAATACATTTTTATAGAAAGTTAGCAAAAATAGATAAGATCTTGCTCCCATGGAAAGGACAATACCTGTCAATTTGTGGAAAAATCTCCCTGATGAACTCTTTAGTCATATCACAGTTTACCTATTTGCTTATGGTTTTGCCTACACCTAGTGACCTGCTTTTTAAAGTATATGAACAAATAATATTGAATTTTATTTGGAATGACAAGCCAGACAAAATTTAAATGAACTATTTATATAACAAATATGAATTTGGAGGGCAGAAATGATTAAATATTAAAGCATTAGACCTCTCACTAAAGGCATCAGTCATACAAAAGTTATACTTAAATCCAAACTGGTTTTCTAGTAAATTGGTAGGAATGTTACATCCTATGTTCAAGAATGGCCTTTTCCCGTTTGTTCAGATTTCACCTGCTCATGTTCGGTTGTTAGAAAAGGAAATGATCTCCAAAATATCATTACTTTTTAAACAAGCCATAGAAAGTTGGTTGCAATTTCTATTTAATCCACCTGAAAAGACAGAACAAATAATACAACAATATTGTGGTTAAACTCAAATATTCTAATTTATTTTTTTTAAAGTATAATTTTAGTGAATGATATCATAAATAGGACTGGTGGAGTTATGTCACACATGCAGCTAATACAGACATATGGAAATGTCTGCTCTACCCAAACTTACAACCAACTAATTGCAGCATTGCCACGTAAATGGAAGAGGCATGTGGAAGGGGAAAAAGTAAGGAACTTTTCTCTACCACTTCTCCGGATTCCGACCGCAAGCTCTGAACCTTTACGCTGGAGCATCACAGCTAGCTAGCTGCTATTCGAGTACCTACGTCTCTGTCCCGAAGCAAGCACCAGTTAGCCTGGAGCTAGCCTCGAACTAGGCCCATCTCCCAGCTAGCCGAAGAGTGTCCATCAAGCAGTTTCTGTGCTTCAATTACCTTTTTTGCCAATTGGACTGGACCCTTTGCTGCCGACACGGAGCACCGCCGATCCATCACGACTGGTGTACCGACGTAACCGTCCGAGGAGGTTTCTGTCCCGAAGCAAGCACCAGTTAGCCTGGAGCTAGCCTCGAGCTAGGCCCTTCCCCCGACTAGCAGAAGAATTCCATCGGATAATCCCTGGGCTTCAATTCCTCTTCTGCCAATTGGCCTGGACGCTTTGCTGCCGACACGGAGCCCCTATGGACCCTATGATCACTCGGCTACACATGCCTCTCCCCAGTGTCAGTGTGCCTTGTCTATTGCTGTTTTGGTTAGTAATTTTTGACTCATTTCACTGTACAGCCTCCATCCCTGCTCAATATGCCTTAGCCCTTATGTTCCACCCCCCACACATGCGTTGACAGCACCTGGCTTAAATAGTGCCTCTAGAGATAAAACCTCTCTCATCATCATTCAATTCCTAGGCTTACCTCCACATTTCTCACATACTACCATACCCTTGTTTGTACATTATGCTTTGAATCTATTCTTAAGCGCCCAGAAACCTGCTCCTTTTACTCGCTGTTCCGAACGCCCTGGATGACCAGTTCTTTTAGCCTTTAGCCATACTATTATCCTACTCCTCCTCTTTTCCTCTGGTGATGTAGAGGTTAACCCATGCCCTGCAGCCCCCAACATCACTCCCATTCCCCAGGCACTCTCATTTGTTGACTTCTGTAACTGTTAAAGCATTGGATCCTAAGCCTCCTCCCTAAGTTTGTTTTATTCACTGCTTTAGTACACTCAACTCTGTCAATCACCACATTCTGATTGGCAGACTCAACAGCCTTCGTTTCTCAAATGATTGCCTCGCCTGGTTCACCAACTACTTCTCTGATAGAGCTCAGTGTGTCAAATCGGAGGGCCTGTTGTCCGGACCTCTGGCAGTCTCTATGGGGGTGCCACAGGGTTCAATTCTCGGGCCGACTCTCTTCTCTGTGTACATCAATGATGTCGCTCTTGCTGCTGGTGATTCTCTAATCCACCTCTACGCAGACGACACCATTCTGCATACTTCTGGGCCTTCTTTGGACACTGTGTTAACTAACCTCCAGATGAGCTTCAATGCCATACAACTCTCCTTCCGTGGCCTCCAACTGCTTTTAAATGCAAATAAAGCTAAGTGCATGCTATTCAACCAATCATTGCCTGCACCTGCCCGCCCATCCAGCATCACTACTCTGGACGGCTCTGACTTAAAATATGTGGATAACTACAAAAACCTAGGTGTCTGGCTACACTGTAAACTCTCCTTCCAGACTCACATTAAGGATATCCAAAAATTAAATCTAGAATCGGCTTCCTATTTCGCAACAAAGCTTCCTTCACTCATGCTGCCAAACATACCCTCGTAAAACTGACCATCCTAACCATCCTTGACTTCGGCGATGTCATCCAACACTCTACTCGGCAAACTGGATGTAGTCTATCACAGTGCCATCCGTTTTGTCACCAAAGCCACATAATACTACCCACCACTGCGACCTGTACGCTCTCGTTGGCTGGCCCTCGCTTCATACTCGTCGCCAAACCCACTGGCTACAGGTTATCTACAAGTCTCTGCTAGGTAAAGCCCCGCCCTATCTCAGCTCGCTGGTTACCATAGCAACACCCACACGTAGCACACGCTCCAGCAGGTATATCTCACTGATCACCCCCAAAGCTAATTCCTCCTTTGGTTGCCTTTCCTTCCAGTTCTCTGCTGCCACTGACTGGGACGAACTGCAAAAATCACTGAAGCTGGAGATTCCAATCTCCCTCAATATCTGTCAGAGCAGCTCACAGATCACTGCACCTGTTCATAGCCCATCTGTATACATATATTCCCATACTGTATTTATTTATTTTTCTCCTTTTGCACCACAGTATCTCTACTTGCACATCCATCTTTTGCACATCTACCATTCCAGTGTTTAATTGCCATATTGTAATTACTTCGCCACCATGGCCTATTTATTGCCTTAACTCCCTTATTTGACCTTAATTGCACTAACTGTATATAGATTTTTTTCTTTTTTTTTCTACTGTATTATTGACTGCATGTTTTGTTCATACCATGTGTAACTCTGTGTTGTTGTATGTGTCGAACTACTATGCTTTATCTTGGCCAGGTCGCAGTTGCAAATGAGAACTTGTTCTCAACTAGCTTACCTGGTTAAATAAAGGTGAAATAAAAAAATTAAAAACTCTGCCAACCCAGATGTCCTAGTCGTGTCTGGATCCTGGCTTTGAAAGGCCACCAAAAATCCTGAAATTTCCATCCTTAACTATAACATTTTCCGCCAAGATAGAACTGCCAAAGGGGGCGGAGTTGCAATCTACCGCAGAGATAGCCTACAGAGTTCTGTCACACTATCCAGGTCTGTGCCCAAACAATTCAAGCTTCTATTTTTAAAAATCCATCTTTCCAGAAACAAGTCGCTCACCGTTGCCGCTTGTAATTATTTTTGCCTCTAGGGCCTATTTATTGCCTACCTCCCTACTCTTCTACATTTGCAAACACTGTACATAGATGTATCTATTTTTATTTTATGTTATTGACTGTACATTAGTTTGTGTTACTCTGTGTTATTGGTTAAATAAATAAATATGAAATACATCAATAATAAATAAACCTGGAGTCCAATCAATCAGATGAGATTTGAGATGTTGGTTAGAGCTGCCCTGCCCTATAAAAACACTCACAAAATTTGAGTTTGCTATTCACAAGAAGCATTTCCTGATGTGAACCATGCCTCAAATAAAACAGATCTCAGAAGACCTACAAATATGAATTGTTGACTAAAGCTGGAAAGGGTTACAAAAGTATCTCTAAAAGCCTTGATGTTCATCAGTCCACTGTAGGACAAATTGTCTATAAATGGAGAAAGTTCAGCACTGTTGCTAATCTCCCTATGAGTGGCCGTCCTGAAAAGTTGACTGCAAGAGAACAGCGCAGAATGCTCAATGAGGTTAAGAAGAATCCAGGAGTGTCAGCTAAAGACTAAAATAATTCTCTGGAAAATGCTAACATCCCTGTTGATGAGTCTACGATACGTAAAACACTAAACAAGAATGGTGTTCATGGAAGGACACCACTGAAGAACTCACTGCTGTCCAAAAAAAAACATTGCTGCATGTTTTTTTATTTCTCTGTTATTTTACCAGTTTAAGTTGACTGAGAACACATTCTCATTTGCAGCAACAACCTGGGGAATAGTTACAGGAGAGAGGGATGAGCCAAGTGTAAACTGGGGGTTATTAGGTGACCGTGATGGTTTGAGGACCAGATTGGGAATTTAGCCAGGACACCGGGGTTAACACCCCTACTCGTACGATAAGTGCCATGGGATCTTTAATGACCCCCGTTTAACGTCCCATCCGAAAGACTGCACCCTACACAGGGCAATGTCACAATCATTGCCCTGGGGTTTTGGGCTATTATTGTTTTTAAAAGTCTCAGAGGCCATTGGAGGTCAAGTGTGACTAGTTGTTTAGCCACAACTTGTTCCATAATTTTGGACAAGAAGAGGGGGTTGAAGACTGGTCAGTAGTTGGTAGGGTTTTCTTGGTCGAGGTAGGTTTTCTTTCAGGATGGGGAGAACTGCGGATTTGAACTGGGAGGGAACAACACCTGTTTGGAGGCATTTGTTATAAACGGGCTGAGAATGATGGAACAAAGGGCACAGCTTGTGGCCTTCATTTTTGAGATCGTGGACAACATCTAAGCAGGTGAGGTTTGAGTGAAGCAGCTCATGGAAGGTCAAGTATACATATGTTTGGGGGGTGGGGTGGTGGCTGCGGAGGTGATTATTGCACTTCTTATAGTCTTAGTCTTTACAAAGTAGGTGGAAAATCTTCCACAGTTCTCTGTGGTAGCAGCATTGTAGGTAGTTGATGGTGGAAAAGAGGTGGTGCGGGTTTCCTCGGTTGTTATCTATTAGGTTTGAGTAGTAGGTAGGCCTGGTGGACTTGACGGCTGCAACAGGCAGCCTGGTGGATTTTGAAAGCCAGTAGGTGGACAGAGAGATTTTCGCCATTGGCATTCAAGCCTGCGGTCCTGGGCTTTCATTGTACCATGGCGGTGGACAGGGGAATGATACTTGCCGTGTATTCTCAGGGGTTAGATGGTGTACTGTTAAGCTCAGGGTGTTGTCTTAGAGGGTGACCATCTCGTTTGGAGAAAGGCTATTTCCGTTTGACGTGAGGTAAGGGTTGACTTTCTCTAGAATATACTCCTTGTTGATGGACTGGATGTTGTGAAGTTCAATGAGAAAATTTCTTTTTGGGGGGAGGATTTGGGTTGGACAAGGCTCACAGCTTTGTGGTCGGGAACTTGTCAAACAGGTTGTTGTGATTGAGATGGTCTTGGAGCTGTACAGCAACCACTTTTTCTAAAACCTTGGAGAGGAAGGGGAGGTTGGAGATTGGCCTTTAAATTGGCCAAAAATTCTGGGTCCAGTGTGAGTTTTGGGATAGGGGGCAGCATTGGGAAGTTTGGATGAAAAGCGTGCCTAGAGGAAACTGCCTGTTACTCAGGCCCAGAAGCTAGAATATGCATATTAGTAGATTTGGATAGAAAACACTCTAAAGTTTCCAAAACTGTTAAAATAATGTCTGTGAGTATAACGGAACTCATATGGCAGGCGAAAACCTGAGAATAATACAACCAGGAAGAGGGAATCCTGAGGTTTGTAGTTTCAAGTGAATGCCTATCGAATATCTGTGGGGTCAGATTGCACTTCCTAAGGCTTCCAGTAGTTGTCAACAGTCTTTAAAAGTTGTTTCAGGCTTCTATTGTGAAAGGGGAGAGAATAAGAGCACTCAGAGTAAGTAGCTCAGCTGAAAGCCATGAGTTGTTTATTGTGCGACATTTGTTCCCTTTCCTTTCTAATGAAAACAATATTGTCCGGTTGAAACATTATTGAATATTTATAATAAAAACACCCTAAGGGTTGATTAGAAATATCATTTGACATGTTTCTACGAACTTTAAAGGAACTTTCTTGACTTTTCATCTGGATGTTGTGCCCGCGCTTTGCGCATATGGATTAATGAATGAAACGCGCTGACATAAAGATGAACGTTATCGAACAAAACAAACATTTATTGTGTAACATAGAGTCCTGGGAGTACCACCAGATGAAGATCATCAAAGGTAAGTGATTTAATTTTAACGCTATTTCTGA
>NW_025755024.1:0-8301 GCF_021184085.1 Oncorhynchus gorbuscha
TATTTTTATTTTATTTCACCTTTATTTAACCAGGTAGGAGTTGAGAACACCTTTATTTAACCAGGTAGCTAGTTGACACTTTATTTAACCAGGTAGGCAAGTTGAGAACACCTTTATTTAACCAGGTAGGCAAGTTGAGAACACCTTTATTTAACCAGGTAGGTAGTTGAGAACACCTTTATTTAACCAGGTAGGCAAGTTGAGAACACCTTTATTTAACCAGGTAGGCAAGTTGAGAACAATTTCTCATTTACAATTGCGACCTGGCCAGAGATAAAAGCCAAAGCAGTCTGACACATACAACGACACAGAGTTACACATGGAGTAAAACAAACATACAGTCCAATAATACAGTATAAACAAGTCTATATACAATGTGAGCAAATGAGGTGAGATAAGGGAGGTAAATACAATGAATAGGTCATGGTGGTGAAGTAAATACAATATAGCAAGTAAAACACTGGAATGGTAGATGTGCAGTGGAAGAATGTGCAAGATAGAGATAGAAATAATGGGGTGTAAAGGAGCAAATTAAATAAATAAATACAGTAGGGGGAGAGGTAGTTGTTTGGACTAAATTATAGATGGGCTATGTACAGAACAGTGAGCTGCTCTGCCAGCTGGTGCTTAAAGCTAGTGAGGGAGATAAGATATTACATGTCGTAATAGTGGTAACTATTCCAACCTTAAGATGTGCATAGGCTCTTGAGGAACTCATACACCACTGTTAGCCTGGTGAAGCTAGTCAACACCATCAGTGTTCAACCTTAACACATGATGACAATACAACAGAATGTAATGAACAGGAATGACATTTACTCTAAAAGGTACCCCCCCAAAAAAAACAACAACCTTAAAGCCACGCCACTACTAAGTGTGTCTTAGTCGAGGTGTGGAAATAAGTCCCATGCATGTCAAATATAAGTATTTTAAACTCTTGCACTCTTCGGCAGTCCCCAACCATTTGAAGAAGACATTTTGGTTCCAAGGTAGGGACACTTTTGGTTCCAGGTTGAACCCTTTCCACAGAGAGTTCTACATGGATCCCAAAATAGTTCTACCTAGAACTAAAAAAGGGTTCTATTTGGAACCGAAAAGGGTTCTCCTATGGGGACAGCCCTGTAGAAACCTTTAGGAAACATTATTTCTAGCTAAGAGTGTACAAGTGTAGGAAAGTCCCAAGATAAGCAGTTAAACAGGTGTTTGGTAATCCTGTTCTGAAGCCTGTGGTCTGAAGCCACAGCCTTCATCCTTCTAGATCTATCGACTGCCTTCTCGGGGCATATCAGAACCATCAGATCCTCCTCTCCACCCTCTCCGAGTTGGGCATCTCCGGCGAGGCCCACGCTTGCGATTGCGCTCCTACCTGACAGGTCGCTTCCTAATAGGTGGCGTGGCGAGAATCTGCCTCCTCACCACGCGCTCTCACCACTGGTGTCCCCTAGGCTCTGTTCTAGGCCCTCTCCTATTCTCGCTATACACCAAGTCACTTGGCTCTGTCATAACCTCACATGGTCTCTCCTATCATTGCTATGCAGACGACACACAACTAATCTTCCTTTCCCCTTCTGATGACCAGGTGGCGACCGCATCTCTGCATACCTGGCAGACATATCAGTGTGGATGACGATCACCACCTCAAGCTGAACTTCGCAAGACGGAGCTGCCTCTCTCCTCCCGGGAAGGACTGCCCGCTCCATGATCTCGCCATCACGGTTGACAACTCCATTGTGTCCTCCCAGAGCGCTAAGAACCTTGGCGTGATCCTGACAACAAACTGTCGTTCTCAACTAAACATCAAGGCGGGTGGCCCGTTCCTGTAGGTTCATGCCTACAACATCCGCAGAGTACGACCCTGCCTCACAGGAAGCGGCGCAGGTCCTAATCCAGGCACTGTCATCTCCCGCCTATTACTGCAACTCGCTGTTGGCTGGGCTCTGCCTGTGCCATTAAACCCCTGCCAACTCATCCAGAACGCCGCAGCCCGTCTGGTGTTCAACCTTCCCAAGTTCTCTCACGTCACCCCGCTCCTCCGCTCTCTCCACTGGCTTCCAGTTGAAGCTCGCATCCGCTACAAGACCATGGTGCTTGGCACGGAGCTGATGAGGGGAACGGCACCTCAGTACCTCCAGGCTCTGATCAGGCCCTACACCCAAACAAGGGCACTGCGTTCATCCACTCTCTGGCCTGCTCGCCCCTACCACTGAGGAAGTACAGGTCTCGCCTCAGCTCAGTCAAAACTGTTCGCTGCTCTGGCTCCCAATGGTGGAACAAAACTCCCTCACGACGCCAGGACAGCGGAGTCAATCACCACCTTCCGGAGACACCTGAAACCCCACCTCTTTAAGGAATACCTAGATAGGATAAAGTAATCCTTCTCACCCCCCTTTAAGATTTAGATGCACTATTGTAAAGTGACTGTTCCACTGGATGTCATAAGGTGAATGCACTAATTGTAAGTCGCTCTGGATAAGAGCGTCTCATAAATAACTTAAATGTAAATGTAAATGTAAGCCTGTTTGGGGTTTTAGCCTGTGGTTTCCTGTACAGCACTTTGAGATAGCCAGTGATGTAAGGGCTCTGTAAGCATTTTATTTTATTTTGATTTAAGCATGGTTCACACTGAAGCCTCCAGGCAGGGAGTAATAAACAAATGCTCTGACTGGAATAGTTTAAATCACCTCTCAAGATTTTAGCTTTTTTGCACATTCAACAGGCTAAAACCATATTCTCAAAGACATTTTGAGACATCCATTGTGAATAAAGCTCGGAGGTTAGACTTTGTTTATACAGTCTTACAGTTTTTAATATGCTTTATTTAAAAAAAGGAGAAAAATTCTTAGATACAATGACAGCCTGTGTTCGGGGAAAACCCGGAACGCTTTCAGTTTAGCCTGGGGGAAAGTACAGCCGGTGTTGAGCCTATATCAAAAGGTCTGTAGTCCATCCTAACACTGAATAAAACTCTAGATTGCTGGCCCACTTGGGCAGAACTTCATGGAGACTATCATAAGATAGAAAGACAAACATAACAGCGGGGTGGGGTGGGGTTTGGAATATTGATTAACCCACAGAATCTGTGTTGACACATCGAATTAAACCTTTGGAAACATAAGCAAAAACAATATACTGGGAATCAGTTGCCAAGAATGTGTTTTTGCCTGTGGCTCCTCTCTGTCTCTCGATCCTGTTTGTTATTTTGTTCTTACTATTACTCCATTTCTTTCATCTCTATAGTCTATATCACACCCCCATTCATCACCTGGCTCATCTCTGCAGCACTCTACCAATCACATTATGGTAGAGTGGCCAGATAAAGCCACTATGCTCAATGCGATAATGATGAAGCCCGCTTGCAGCAAAAACACATGACGGAGCAGCCAGCAGATTCTGATGGAGAAACAAGACTTTTCTGTCATGCAGGTGAAAGAGGATGGGAAAACAGACTTAACAGAAACAGAGTTTATTCAAGGCCAAACATGGGAGAACAGACTGGCTAGTTACTAGATTCAGGCCAGTGGACAGGATGGGAGAACAGACTGCTAGTTACTAGATTCAGGGTAGTGCAGGCCGTAGTGGGAGACACCTGACTGCCACGCAGCATCTGATGAAGGCAAAAACAGTAGGCAGATGGGGAGACACAGATCTGGGCAAAACTAGATCTCAGGACAGGGCGGATGGGAGATCACAGCATGGTGAATACTAAAACAGGCCACGGGGGTGGAACGGAACACAAAGGAATGGCTAGGACTCTAATCAGGGAAAGGGGCAGGTGTGGGAAGAAAATGACTGATTAGTTACTAGGATTCAGGCCAGGGGTTGGATGAGAGAAGAGAGGCTAGAGACTAGATTCAGGCCAGGGGGGTGAGATGGGAGAACAGAGGGAAAGAACCAGATGTAGGCCAGTTCAACAGAGTTTATTTAAATCCAAACAGGGAATAACAAAATCCTCTAGTCTGTAGAGGGGAATAACTAGAGAAGCGGCCACAGACTGCAGGTCGCTCGGGTAGGCGCAGGCCGTAGTTGATAGAGCCACCTGCTCACACGCAGCATCTGATGAAGGCAAAAACACGACAGGACAGGGCGAAACACAATCACAGCATGGTGAATACAAAACAAGGAACCGACGGGACAGGAACGGAACACAAAGGAATAAATAGGGACTCTAATCAGGGAAAGGATCGGGAACAGGTGTGGGAAGACTAAATGATGATTAGGGGAATAGGAACAGCTGGGAGCAGGAACGGAACGATAGAGAGAGGAGAGAGAGGGAGGGGGAGAGAGAGGGATAGAAAAAGGGAACGAACCTAATAAGACCAGCAGGGGGAAACGAACAGAAGGAAAAGCAAAATGACAAGATGATATAAGACAAAACATGACAGTACCCCCACTCACCGAGCGCTCCTGGCGCTCTCGAGGAGGAACACTGGCGGCAACGGAGGAAATCATAGATCAAACGGTCCAGCACGTCCCGAGAAAGAACCCAACTCCTCTCCTCAGGACCGTAACGAAAAACGATAAAAAGGGAAACTAGGGTACTACTCTAAAAAAAAAAAAAATGAGAACTAGGGACAGACTGAGACACAGCAAGGGCAGGGACAAGAACAGGAGAGATGCGATGGCAGGGAACAGACTGAGACCCAGCAAGACCAGGAGCAGAAGCAGAAAAAAATTACCAGACTTCTTCTGCGCGCAGTCTGAACACGCAGCCACGAAACGGCGCGTGTCACGCTCCTGAGTCGGCCACCAAAAGCGCTGGCGAATAGACGCAAGAGTGCCTCGAACACCGGGATGACCAGCTAACTTGGCAGAGTGAGCCCACTGAAGAACAGCCAGACGAGTGGAAACAGGAACGAAAAGGAGGTTACTAGGACAAGCGCGCGGCGACGCAGTGTGCGTGAGTGCTTGCTTAACCTGTCTTTCAATTCCCCAGACTGTCAACCCGACAACACGCCCATAAGGAAGAATCCCCTCGAGATCAGTAGAAGCCACAGAAGAACTAAACAGACGGGATAAGGCATCAGGCTTGGTGTTCTTGCTACCCGGACGGTAAGAAATCACAAACTCGAAACGAGCGAAAAACAACGCCCAACGAGCTTGACGGGCATTAAGTCGTTTGGCAGAACGGATGTACTCAAGGTTCTTATGGTCTGTCCAAACGACAAAAGGAACGGTCGCCCTCCAACCACTGTCGCCATTCGCCTAGGGCTAAGCGGATGGCGAGCAGTTCACGGTTACCCACATCATAGTTGCGCTCAGATGGCGACAGGCGATGAGAAAAATAAGCGCAAGGATGAACCTTATCGTCAGACTGGAAGCGCTGGGATAGAATGGCTCCCACGCCTACCTCTGAAGGCCAACCTCGACAATGAATTGTCTAGTGACGTCAGGAGTAACGAGGATAGGAGCGGACGTAAAACGTTCTTTAGAAGATCAAAAGCTCCCTGGGCGGAACCGACCACTTAAAACACGTCTTGACAGAAGTAAGAGCTGTGAGAGGGGCAGCAACTTGACCGAAATTACGAATGAAACGCCGATAGAAATTAGCGAAACCTAAAAAGCGCTGCAACTCGACACGTGACCTGGAACGGGCCAATCACTGACAGCTTGGACCTTAGCGGAATCCATCTGAATGCCTTCAGCGGAAATAACGGAACCGAGAAAAGTAACGGAGGAGACATGAAAAGAGCACTTCTCAGCCTTTACGTAGAGACAATTCTCTAAAAGGCGCTGTAGAACACGCCGAACGTGCTGAACATGAATCTCGAGTGACGGAGAAAAAAATCAGGATATCGTCAAGATAGACAAAAACAAAATGTTCAGCATGTCTCTCAGAACATCATTAACTAATGCCTGAAAAACAGCTGGCGCATTGGCGAGACCGAACGGCAGAACCCGGTACTCAAAATGCCCTAACGGAGTGTTAAACGCCGTTTTCCACTCGTCCCCTCTCTGATGCGCACGAGATGGTAAGCGTTACGAAGGTCCAACTTAGTAAAGCACCTGGCTCCTGCAGAATCTCGAAGGCTGATGACATAAGGGGAAGCGGATAACGATTCTTAACCGTTATGTCATTCAGCCTCGATAATCCACGCAGGGGCGCAGAGTACCGTCCTTCTTCTTAACAAAAGAACCCCGCCCCGGCCGGAGAAGAAGAAGGCACTATGGTACCGGCGTCAAGAGACACAGATAAATAATCCTCGAGAGCCTTACGTTCGGGAGCCGACAGAGAGTATAGTCTACCTCGAGGAGGAGTGGTCCCCGGAAGGAGATCAATACTACAATCATACGACCGGTGAGGAGGAAGGGAGTTGGCTCGGGACCGACTGAAGACCGTGCGCAGATCATGATATTCCTCCGGCACTCCTGTCAAATCGCCAGGTTCCTCCTGAGAAGTAGGGACAGAAGAAACGGGAGGGATGGCAGACATTAAACACTTCACATGACAAGAAACGTTCCAGGATAGGATAGAATTACTAGACCAATTAATAGAAGGATTATGACATACTAGCCAGGGATGACCCAAAACAACAGGTGTAAACGGTGAACGGAAAATCAAAAAAGAAATAGTCTCACTGTGGTTACCAGATACTGTGAGGGTTAAAGGTAGTGTCTCAAATCTGATACTGGGAAGATGACTACCATCTAAGGCAAACATGGGCGTAGGCTTGTCTAACGGTCTGAAAGGAATGTTATGTTTCCGAACCCATGCTTCGTCCATGAAACAACCCTCAGCCCCAGAGTCAATCAAGGCACTACATGTAGACCCGAACCGGTCCAGCGTAGATGGACCGACATAGTAGTACAAGATCTAGATGAAGAGACCTGAGTAGTAGCGCTCACCAGTAGCCCTCCGCTACAGATGAGTTTCTGGCCTTTTACTGGACATGAATTAACAAAATGTCCAGCAACTCCGCAATAGAGGCACAGGCGGTTGGTGATCCTCCGTCTCTCTCCTTATTCGAGATGCGAATCCCTCCCAGCTGCATGGGCTCAGTCTCAAAGCCAGAGGAGGAGATGGTTGTGATGCGGAGCAGGGAAACACCGTTGATGCGAGCTCTCTTCCACGAGCCCGGTGACGAAGATCTACCCGTCGCTCTATGCGGATGGCGAGAGCAATCAAAGAGTCCACATCTGAAGGAACCTCCCGGGAGAGAATCTCATCCTTAACCACTGCGTGGAGTCCCTCCAGAAAACGAGCGAGCAGCGCCGGCTCGTTCCACTCACTAGAGGCAGCAAGAGTGCGAAACTCAATGGAATAATCCGTTATGGACCGTTCACCTTGGCATGGGAAGCCAGGGCCCTAGAAGCCTCCCACCAAAAACTGAACGGTCAAAAACCCGAATCATCTCCTCTTTAAAGTTCTGGAATTTGTTAGAGCAATCAGCCCTTGCCTCCCAGATAGCTGTGCCCCATTCTCGAGCCCGGCCAGTAAGGAGTGAAATGACGAAGCAACCCGAGCTCTCTCTAGAGTATGTGTTGGGTTGAGAGAGAACACAATCTCACACTGCGTGAGAAAGGAGCGGCACTCAGTGGGCTGCCCGGAGTAGCAAGGTGGGTTATTAACCCTAGGTTCTGGAGGCTCGGCAGGCCAGGAAGTAACAGGTGGCACGAGACGTAGACTCTGGAACTGTCCAGAGAGGTCGGAAACCTGAGCGGCCAGGTTCTCCACGGCATGGCGAGCAGCAGACAATTCCTGCTCGTGTCTGCCGAGCATGGCTCCTTGGATCTCGACGGCAGTGTAACGAGCGCCTGAAGTCGCTGGGTCCATTCCTTGGTCGGTTCCTTCTGTCATGCAGGTGAAAGAGGACCCAAAAGCGACTTAACAGAAACAGAGTTTATTTAAATCCAAACAGGGAATAACAAAAATCCTCTAGTCTGTAGAGGGGAATAACTAGAGAAGCGGCCACAGACTGCAGGTCGCTTCGGGTAGGCGCAGGCCGTAGTTGATAGAGCCACCTGCTCACACGCAGCATCTGATGAAGGCAAAAACACGACAGGACAGGGCGAAACACAATCACAGCATGGTGAATACAAAACAAGGAACCGACGGGACAGGGAACGGAACACAAAGGAATAAATAGGGACTCTAATCAGGGAAAGGATCGGGAACAGGTGTGGGAAGACTAAATGATGATTAGGGGAATAGGAACAGCTGGGAGCAGGAACGGAACGATAGAGAGAGGAGAGAGAGGGAGGGGGAGAGAGAGGGATAGAAAAAGGAACGAACCTAATAAGACCAGCAGGGGAAACGAACAGAAGGAAAAGCAAATGACAAGATGATATAAGACAAAACATGAC
>NW_025755025.1:0-8300 GCF_021184085.1 Oncorhynchus gorbuscha
ACATAGCCTGGCCAGGAGAGAGAGAGAGACATAGCCTGGCCAGGAGAGAGAGAGAGACATAGCCTGGCCAGGAGAGAGAGACATAGCCTGGCCGGGAGAGAGAGAGACATGGCCTGGCCAGAGAGAGACAGTAGCCTGGCCGAGAGAGAGAGAGAGAGAGAGACATAGCCTGGCCATGAGAGAGAGACATAGCCTGGCCATGAGAGCAGAGAGACATAGCCTGGCCATGAGAGAGAGACATAGCCTGGCCGATGAGAGAGAGACATGGCCTGGCCAGTGAGAGAGAGAACATAGCCTGAGCCAGAGAGAGAGAGAGAGAGAGCAGAGAGAGAGAGAGAGAGAGAGAGAGAGAGAGAGAGAGAGAGAGAGAGAGACATAGCCTGGCCGGGAGAGAGAGAGAGACATAGCCTGGCCATGAGAGAGAGACATAGCCTGGCCGGGAGAGAGAGAGAGACATAGCCTGGCCAGGAGAGAGAGAGAGAGACATAGCCTGGCCAGGAGAGAGAGAGAGAGACATAGCCTGGCCAGGAAAGAGAGAGAGAGAGAGACATAGCCTGGCCGGAGAGAGAGAGACATAGCCTGGCCGAGGAGAGAGAGAGAGACATAGCCTGGCCGAGAGAGAGAGAGAGACATAGCCTGAGCCAGAGAGAGAGAGAGAGAGAGATAGAGCCTGGCCAGAGAGAGAGAGAGAAGCGGAGAGAGAGAGAGAGAGAGAGAGAGAGACAGAGAGAGAGAGAGAGAGAGAGAGACGAGAGAGAGAGACAGAGACAGAGACAGAGACAGAGACAGAGAGACAGAGAGAGAGACATAGCCTGGCCGGGAGAGAGAGAGACATAGCCTGGCCAGAGAGAGAGAGACATAGCCTGGCCGGGAGAGAGAGAGAGAGATACATAGCCTGGCCGGAGAGAGAGAGAGATACATAGCCTGGCCAGAGAGAGAGATACATAGCCTGGCCAGGAGAGAGAGAGAGAGAGAGAACATAGCCTGGCCGGAGAGAGAGAGAGAGACATAGCCTGGCCAGGAGAGAGAGAGACATAGCCTGGCCAGGAGAGAGAGAGAGACATAGCCTGGCCAGGAGAGAGAGAGAGACATAGCCTGGCCAGGAGAGAGAGAGACATAGCCTGGCCAGGAGAGAGAGAGAGACATAGCCTGGCCATCCCGTCTGGATGAGCAGACTCGCGATGGCGAGCTCCTGCCTGGCCAGTAGACCCGAGCAAGTCATCGAGAGACATGCAGCCCGGCCGGTGTTCAACCTTGCCAAGTGCTCTGAGAGACCCGAGCTCCGTCAGTCCACTGGCCTCAGTGAAGCTAGCATCGCGACAAGACCATAGTGCTTGCCTACGGAGACTGTGAGAGAGAGCACCTCAGTACCTCAGGCTCGTGATCAGAGACCTACATGGCCAGGACAGAGAGAGACTGCGTTCATCCACCTCTGGCCTGCCGCCTCCGACGAGCAGAGAGAGAGTACAGCTCCGCTCAGCCGAGTGAGAGACTGTTGGCTGCCTGGCCAGTGAGAGAGAGACAAACTGCCTCAGGCCAGGAGAGCGAGAGCAGATCATCAGCCTGTCCGGAGAGAGAGAGACACCTAGCTCTTAAGGAATACCTAGGATAGGTTAGAGTAGATACATCAGCCCGCGCCAAGTTTGAGATGACGATTGAGTGACATAGTCCACTGGATGTCATGAGAGATTGCACAGATCTATAAGCCTGGCTCTGGATGAGAGAGACGTCTGCTAAATGAGCTCAAATGTAAATGTAGGTCAGAGAGACATAGCCTGGCCATGAGAGAGAGACATAGCCTGGCCGGGAGAGAGAGAGAGACATAGCCTGGCCAGGAGAGAGAGAGAGACATAGCTTGGCCGGGAGAGAGAGAGAGACATAGCCTGGCCATGAGAGAGAGACATAGCCTGGCCGGGAGAGAGAGAGAGACATAGCCTGGCCAGGAGAGAGAGAGAGAGACATAGCCTGGCCAGGAGAGAGAGAGAGAGACATAGCCTGGCCGGGAGAGAGAGAGAGAGACATAGCCTGGCCAGGAGAGAGAGAGACATAGCCTGGCCAGGAGAGAGAGAGAGAGACATAGCCTGGCCGGGAGAGAGAGAGAGAGAGAGAGCATAGCCTGGCCGGGAGAGAGAGAGAGACATAGCCTGGCCAGGAGAGAGAGAGAGAGACATAGCCTGGCCAGGAGAGAGAGAGAGAGAGAGAGACATAGCCTGGCCGGGAGAGAGAGAGAGACATAGCCTGGCCGGGAGAGAGAGAGAGAGAGACATAGCCTGGCCAGGAGAGAGAGACATAGCCTGGCCGGGAGAGAGAGAGAGACATAGCCTGGCCAGGAGAGATGGATACCTACTCTACATCAGTCACCTCAGACTGAGGATGGTATTGACAGGACCTACTCTACATCAGTCACCTCAGGCTGAGGATGGTATTGACAGGACCTACTCTACATCAGTCACCTCAGGCTGAGGATGGTATTGACAGGACCTACTCTACATCAGTCACCTCAGGCTGAGGATGGTATTGACAGGACCTACTCTACATCAGTCACCTCAGGCTGAGGATGGTATTGACAGGACCTACTCTACATCAGTCACCTGTAGGAAGAAGATGTGGTCCTCAGTGTGTGAAAGCTGCTCCAACTCAGCATCTCTCCTCCTCAACTCAGACATCTCCTGCTCCAGTTTGGCCAGCAGTCCTTCAGCTTGGCTGACAGCAGTCTTCTCCTGGGCTTTGATCAACTCCCTCACCTCAAACCTCTTCAGCTCCATGGAGCGGATGAGCTCTGTAAACACCCTCTCAGTGTCCCCCACGCCGACCGCGCTGAACGCTGGAGGGGGACACAGACACACAGCAGATGTCGGCAGCAGCGTAGCCTAGTGGTTAGAGTGTTGGACTAGTAACCGGAAGGTTGTGAGTTCAAACCCCCGAGCTGACAAGGTACAAATCTGTCGTTCTGCCCCTGAACAGGCAGTTAACCCACTGTTCCCAGGCCGTCATTGAAAATAAGAATATGTTCTTAACTGACTTGCCTGGTTAAATAAAGGTAAAAAAATATAAAAATATAAAAATATATAAAAAAAATGTCTATATGGGTCTTGAATATATCTAAAGTACTAATGCAATATTGTGTGAGACTGAAGCCGTGTTGCATATTTTAATTATCAAATAAGTTCAATGAATAGAAACAGACAGAGGTTTAGTATCAGGACTAGTGTGGCCCAGTCCATTCCCCATATTGCTACACACAATTGGAGCCTCCTAGGATAGGATAAGTAATCCCTCTCACCCCCCCCCCCTAAGTTTTTAGATGCACTATTGTTAAGTGACTGTCCCACTGGATGTCATAAGGTGAATGCACCAATTTGTAAGTCGCTCTGGATAAGAGCATCTGCTAAATGACTTAAATGTAAATGTAAATGTAATGGAGAATCTGCAACTGCAAGTCCTTCTCCCATCGTTAGACAGACAGATACTCACAGTTAGAGAGCTGATGGCCTGTCTCAGCTCCTGCACGTCCTTCTCCCATCGTTAGACAGACAGATACTCACAGTTAGAGAGCTGATGGCCTGTCTCAGCTCCTGCACGTCCTTCTCCCATCGTTAGACAGACAGATACTCACAGTTAGAGAGCTGATGGCCTGTCTCAGCTCCTGCACGGTCCTTCTCCCATCGTTAGACAGACAGATACTCACAGTTAGAGAGCTGATGGCCTGTCTCAGCTCCTGCACGTCCTTCTCCCATCGTTAGACAGACAGATACTCACAGTTAGAGAGCTGATGGCCTGTCTCAGCTCCTGCAAGTCCTTCTCCCATCGTTAGACAGACAGATACTCACAGTTAGAGAGCTGATGGCCTGTCTCAGCTCCTGCACGTCCTTCTCCCATCGTTAGACAGACAGATACTCACAGTTAGAGAGCTGATGGCCTGTCTCAGCTCCTGCAAGTCCTTCTCCCATCGTTAGACAGACAGATACTCACAGTTAGAGAGCTGATGGCCTGTCTCAGCTCCTGCAAGTCCTTCTCCCATCGTTAGACAGACAGATACTCACAGTTAGAGAGCTGATGGCCTGTCTCAGCTCCTGCACGTCCTTCTCCCATCGTTAGACAGACAGATACTCACAGTTAGAGAGCTGATGGCCTGTCTCAGCTCCTGCACGTCCTTCTCCCATCGTTAGACAGACAGATACTCACAGTTAGAGAGCTGATGGCCTGTCTCAGCTCCTGCACGTCCTTCTCCCTCTCCTGGATCCTCTGCTGAGACCTCCTCTTCAGCTCCCCCAGCTGGCTCTGAAGAGAAATGTACAGACAGACAGAGAGACAGGCAGACAGACCATTAACATTGCTTCATGACATAAACATTGACTTCAGCTATAACTGTAAAGGGTAGTCTGGGGCTGATAATCCTTTTTCAGGACTTTTAAATCATGCTATAATGCTATTAAAGCCATTGTCTTCACAAAATGTCGCCATCATCTCTCAGCTCTTTAACACAAGGTCTGACACAAAATGCATTATTTTACACAATATCCAATATCACTATCTAATGCTGTAGGCAGCACTCTGCCTTCTCGCTGCAGCTCTCAGCCATTAGCTTCACCCACGACTGACTCATGTTAACTACAAACCTGTGTTTTAACATTTAGAAACGTCAACGATAATCACACGTAATACCGCTCCGAAACATATGGCCCTTATCTTTAATCAGCGAGAAAAAAACCTTCAACTAAAATATGATACAATCATCTGTCACAGATCCATACAGCCTCCATCCTACTAAACTACACTGTAGTAGTTACAGACCCATACAGCCTCCATCCTACTAAACTACACTGTAGTAGTTACAGACCCATACAGCCTCCATCCTACTAAACTACACTGTAGTAGTTACAGATCCATACAGCCTCCATCCTACTAAACTACACTGTAGTAGTTACAGACCCATACAGCCTCCATCCTACTAAACTACACTGTAGTAGTTACAGACCCATACAGCCTCCATCCTACTAAACTACACTGTAGTAGTTACAGACCCATACAGCCTCCATCCTACTAAACTACACTGTAGTAGTTACAGATCCATACAGCCTCCATCCTACTAAACTACACTGTAGTAGTTACAGACCCATACAGCCTCCATCCTACTAAACTACACTGTAGTAGTTACAGACCCATACAGCCTCCATCCTACTAAACTACACTGTAGTAGTTACAGATCCATACAGCCTCCATCCTACTAAACTACACTGTAGTAGTTACAGACCCATACAGCCTCCATCCTACTAAACTACACTGTAGTAGTTACAGATCCATACAGCCTCCATCCTACTAAACTACACTGTAGTAGTTACAGATCCATACAGCCTCCATCCTACTAAACTACACTGTAGTAGTTACAGATCCATACAGCCTCCATCCTACTAAACTACACTGTAGTAGTTACAGACCCATAGAGCCTCCATCCTACTAGACCATGGTGCTTGCCTACGGAGCTGTGAGGGGAACGGCACCTCAGTACCTCCAGGCTCTTGGATCAGGCCCTCTACACCTGGGTCAAAAGTACTGCGTGCTCATCCACCTCTGGCCTGCTCGCCCTACCACTGAGGAAGTACAGTTCCCGCTCAGCCCAGGCCAAAGCTGCTCGCTGCTCTGGCCTCCAATGGTGGAACAAACTCCTCACTAACGCCAGACAGCGGAGTCAATCACCACCTTCCGGAGACACCTGAAACCCTACCTCTTAAGGAATACCTAGGATAGGATAAGTAATCCTTCTCACCCCCTTTAAGATTTAGATGCACTATTGTAAAGTGACTGCTCCACTGATGTCATAAGGTGAATGCACCAATTTGTAAGTCGCTCTGATAAGAGCGTCTGCTAAATGACTTAAATGTAATGTAAATGTACTAAACTGTAGCAGTTACAGACCCATACAGCCTCCATCCTACTAAACTACACTGTAGTAGTTACAGATCCATACAGCCTCCATCCTACTAAACTACACTGTAGTAGTTACAGACCCATACAGCCTCCATCCTACTAAAACTACACCTGTAGCAGTTACAGACCCATACTTCCATCCTACTAAATCCACTGTAGTAGACAGACCCATACAGATCCTACTAAATGCAGCTATGTAGTTACAGACCCATCCTCCATCCTACTAAACTACACTGTAGTAGTTACAGACCCATACAGCTATGGAGCATCCATCCTACTAAACTACACTGTAGTAGTTACAGACCCATACAGCCTCCATCCTACTAAACTACACTGTAGTAGTTACAGATCCATACAGCATCCATCCTACTAAACTACACTGTAGCAGTTACAGACCCATACAGCACTCCATCCTACTAAACTACACTGCAAGTTACAGACCCATACAGCCTATCCTACTAAACTACACTGTAGTAGTTACAGATCCATACAGCTATGGAGCCTCCATCCTACTAAACTACACCGTAGTAGTTACAGATCCATACAGCCTCCATCCTACTAAACTACACTGTAGTAGTTACAGACCCATACAGCTATGGAGCCTCCATCCTACTAAACTACACCGTAGTAGTTCAGATCCATACAGCCTCCATCCTACTAAACTACACTGTAGCAGTTACAGACCCATACAGCCTCCATCCTACTAAACTACACTGTAGTAGTTACAGACCCATACAGCCTCCATCCTACTAAACTACACTGTAGTAGTTACAGATCCATACAGCCTCCATCCTACTAAACTACACTGTAGTAGTTACAGATCCATACAGCCTCCATCCTACTAAACTACACTGTAGTAGTTACAGATCCATACAGCTATGGAGCCTCCATGCCACTTTATATAATGTTTACATACCCTACATTACTCATCTCATATGTATATACTGTACTCTGTACCATCTACTGCATCTTGTTTACATACCCTACATTACTCATCTCATATGTATATACTGTACTCTATACCATCTACTGCATCTTGTTTACATACCCTACATTACTCATCTCATATGTATATATTGTACTCTATACCATCTAATGCATCTTGCCATCCTGATGTAATTAAATGTATCACTAGCCACTTTAAACTGCCACTTTATATAATGTTTACATACCCTACATTACTCATCTCATATGTATATACTGTACTCTATACCATCTACTGCATCTTGTTTACATACCCTACATTACTCATCTCATATGTATATACTGTACTCTATACCATCTACTGCATCTTGTTTACATACCCTACATTACTCATCTCATATGTATATATTGTACTCTATACCATCTAATGATCTTGCCATCCTGATGTAATTAAATGTATCACTAGCCACTTTAAACTGCCACTTTATATAATGCTTACATACCCTTACATTACTCATCTCATATGTATATACTGTACTCTATACCATCTACTGCATCTTGTTTATATAATTCTACATTACTCATCTCATATGTATATACTGTACTCTATACCATCTACTGCATCTTGTTTACATACCCTACATTACTCATCTCATATGTATATACTGTACTCTATACTGCATCTTGTTTACATACCCTACATTACTCATCTCATATGTATATACTGTGCTCTATACCATCTACTGCATCTTGTTTACATACCCTACGTTGCTCATCTCGTAATGTATATGCTGTGCTCTATACCATCTACTGCATCTTGGTTTACATGCCCTACATTGCTCATCTCGTAATGTATATGCTGTGCTCTATGCAAATCTGCTGCATCTTGGTTTGCATACCCTACGTTGCTCGTCTCATCTTGTTTATGCTGTGCTCTGTGCTCTGTAAATCTCTGCGTCTTGTTTACATGCCCTGCGTTGCTCGTCTCGTAATGTATATGCTGTGCTCTATACCCAAATCTGCTGCAAATCTTGGTTTGCATGCCCTACGTTGCTCGTCTCGTAATGTAATATGCTGTGCTCTGTAAATCTGCTGCGTCTTGGTTTGCATGCCCTACGTTGCTCGTCTCGTGTGTATATGCTGTTGCTCTATAAATCTGCTGCGTCTTGGTTTGCATGCCCTGCGTTGCTCGTCTCGTAATGTATGTATGCTGCTCTCTGTAAATCTGCTGCGTCTTGGTTTGCATGCCCTACGTTGCTCGTCTCGTAATGTTGTATGCTGTGCTCTGTAAATCTGCTGCGTCTTGGTTTGCATGCCCTGCCCGTTGCTCGTCTCGTAATGTATATGCTGTGCTCTAATATCTGCTAAATCTTGTTTGCGCCCTACGTTGCTCGTCTCTTGGTTTGTGCTCATACCCTCTGCTGCGTCTTGGTTTTGCGTTGCTCGTC
>NW_025755026.1:0-8299 GCF_021184085.1 Oncorhynchus gorbuscha
CTGGTCATCCCTACTGCCTCTGATCTGGCGGACTCACTAAACAGAGAACATCCTGGTCATCCCTACTGCCTCTGATCTGGCGGACTCACTAAACAGAGAACATCCTTGGTCATCCCTACTGCCTCTGATCTGGTGGACTCATTAAACAGAGAACATCCCTGGTCATCCCTACTGCCTCTGATCTGGCGGACTCACTAAACAGAGAACATCCCTGGTCATCCCTACTGCCTCTGATCTGGCGGACTCACTAAACAGAGAACATCCCTGGTCATCCCTACTGCTCTCTGATCTGGTAGACTCACTAAACAGAGAACATCCCTGGTCATCCCTACTGCCTCTGATCTGGCGGACTCACTAAACAGAGAACATCCCTGGTCATCCCTACTGCCTCTGATCTGGCGGACTCACTAAACAGAGAACATCCCTGGTCATACCCTACTGCCTCTGATCTGGGGGACTCACGAAACAGAGAACATCCCTGGTCATCCCTACTGCCTCTGATCTGGTGGACTCACGAAACAGAGGTCATCCCTACTGCCTCTGATCTGGTGGACTCATTAAACAGAGAACATCCCTGGTCATCCCTACTGCCTCTGATCTGGCGGACTCACTAAACAGAGAACATCCCTGGTCATACCCTACTGCCTCTGATCTGGTAGACTCACTAAACAGAGAATATCCCTGGTCATCCCTACTGCCTCTGATCTGGCGGACTCACTAAACAGAGAACATCCCTGGTCATCCCTACTGCCTCTGATCTGGTGGACTCACTAAACAGAGAACATCCCTGGTCATCCCTACTGCCTCTGATCTGGTGGACTCACTAAACAGAGAACATCCCTGGTCATCCCTACTGCCTCTGATCTGGTGGACTCACTAAACAGAGAACATCCCTGGTCATCCCTACTGCCTCTGATCTGGTGGACTCACTAAACAGAGAACATCCCTGGTCATCCCTACTGCCTCTGATCTGGTGGACTCACTAAACACAAATGCCTTGTTTGTAAATTACGTCTGAGTGTTGGAGTGAGCCCCTGGCTATCTGTCAATAAAATAAATAAAAACCAAGCCGTCTGGTTCGCTTAATATATGGAATTTTAAATGGTTTATACTTTTACTTTTGATACTTAAGTACATTTAAAACCAAGTACTTTTAGACTTTTAACTCGAGCAATATTTTACTAAGTGACTTTCACTTTTACTTGAGCCTAATAGAAAATCACTATCTTTACTTTTACTCAAGTATGACAATTGAGTAGTCGTTCCACCAATGAATACATATCATATAATATGTTGTGAACCTCAAGTCACTGCGACTCATGTATTTCAGCGAGAACATTGCATGTTGATACCAAACACATTCACACAGTTGCTAAATATCCTCCGTCCATAATATGGTCCTTCTGTATACCGATGGAATAAAGGGTGAACCAAACTGATTTATCACGTCATTACTTTATATTCAGTCATTATTTATTTGGACAATAAAAATAAACGAATGGACCAAAGCCAAATATCCACCATATATTATACAGCATCTGAAATGACATTATTTATCGTAAACATCTTAGTGAGACCGCACTTGAACACTTGCGTGGTTTGTGCTACACATGAGTAATTGTTTAGGTTATGTATAGCCTCTGGGCATGTTATTAGAACACACACGACACACATGACACACACGACACACATGACACACATGACACACATGACACACATGACACACATGACACACACACACACACACACACACACACACACACACACACACACACACACACACACACACACACACACACACACACACACACACACACACACACACACACACACACACACACCTATTACTTTGACGTTATGAATTTCTTCATTGCAGACTATCGACGTTCTGCCTCTTCATCTCCGCTAAGTGTATCGCATCAATACTGACTTGTATTCCTCCTCCGGGGGCTAGTTGATTAGAAATTATTACACAAATTATTACAGCTAATGGAGATGAATGGAGTGTTATTACACAGTGATGGACTGCCTCTCCCCAACCTGCCTCATTACCAGAGCTGTAGAAGCCCCATGCCTATACTGGTCTGGTAGTCTATACTGGTCTGGTAGTCTATACTGGTCTGGTAGTCTATACTGGGTCGGTAGTCTATACTGGTCTGGTGGTTTATACTGGGCTGGTAGTCTATACTGGGTTGGTAGTCTATACTGGGTTGGTAGTCTATACTGGTCTGGTGGTCTATACTGGGTTGGTGGTCTATACTGGGTTGGTAGTCTATACTGGGTTGGTAGTCTATACTGGTCTGGTAGTCTATACTGGGTTGGTAGTCTATACTGGTCTGGTAGTCTATACTGGGTTGGTAGTCTATACTGGGTTGGTAGTCTATACTGGTCTGGTAGTCTATACTGGTCTGGTGGTCTATACTGGGTTGGTAGTCTATACTGGGTTGGTAGTCTATACTGGTCTGGTAGTCTATACTGGGTTGGTAGTCTATACTGGGTTGGTAGTCTATACTGGGTTGGTAGTCTATACTGGTCTGGTAGTCTATACTGGGTTGGTAGTCTATACTGGTCTGGTAGTCTATACTGGGTTGGTAGTCTATACTGGGTTGGTAGTCTATACTGGTCTGGTGGTCTATACTGGGTTGGTATTCTATACTGGGTTGGTAGTCTATACTGGGTTGGTAGTCTATACTGGGTTGGTAGTCTATACTGGTCTGGTAGTATATACTGGTCTGGTAGTCTATACTGGGTTGGTAGTCTATACTGGGTTGGTAGTCTATACTGGGTTGGTAGTCTATACTGGTCTGGTAGTCTATACTGGGTTGGTAGTCTATACTGGTCTGGTGGTCTATACTGGGTTGGTAGTCTATACTGGGTTGGTAGTCTATAATGGGTTGGTAGTCTATACTGGGTTGGTAGTCTATACTGGGTCGGTAGTCTATACTGGGTTGGTAGTCTATGATCAGAGCTGTAGCAGCCCCATGCCTATACTGGTCTGGTAGTCTATACTGGGTTGGTAGTCTATACTGGGCTGGTAGTCTATACTGGGTTAGTAGTCTATACTGGGTTGGTAGTCTATACTGGGTTGGTAGTCTATACTGGGTTGGTAGTCTATACTGGTCTGGTGGTCTATACTGGGTTGGTAGTCTATACTGGTCTGGTAGTATATACTGGTCTGGTAGTCTATACTGGGTTGGTAGTCTATACTGGGTTGGTAGTCTATACTGGTCTGGTAGTCTATACTGGGTTGGTAGTCTATACTGGTCTGGTGGTCTATACTGGGTTGGTAGTCTATACTGGGTTGGTAGTCTATACTGGGTTGGTAGTCTATACTGGGTTGGTAGTCTATACTGGTCTGGTAGTCTATACTGGGTCGGTAGTCTATACTGGGTTGGTAGTCTATGATCAGAGCTGTAGCAGCCCTATGCCTATACTGGTCTGGTAGTCTATACTGGGTTGGTAGTCTATACTGGGCTGGTAGTCTATACTGGGTTGGTAGTCTATACTGGGTTGGTAGTCTATACTGGGTTAGTAGTCTATACTGGGTTAGTAGTCTATACTGGGTTGGTAGTCTATACTGGGTTGGTAGTCTATACTGGGTTGGTAGTCTATACTGGGCTGGTAGTCTATACTGGGTTGGTAGTCTATACTGGGTTGGTAGTCTATACTGGGTTAGTAGTCTATACTGGGCTGGTAGTCTATACTGGGTTGGTAGCCTATACTGGTCTGGTAGTCTATACTGGTCTGGTAGTCTATACTGGGTTAGTAGTCTATACTGGTCTGGTAGTCTATACTGGGTTGGTAGCCTATACTGGTCTGGTAGTCTATACTGGGTTGGTAGCCTATACTGGTCTGGTAGTCTATACTGGGTTGGTAGCCTATACTGGTCTGATAGTCTATACTGGGTTGGTAGTCTATACTGGTCTGGTAGTCTATACTGGGCTGGTAGTCTATACTGGTCTGGTAGTCTATACTGGGTTGGTAGTATATACTGTGTTGGTAGTCTATACTGGGTTAGTAGTCTATACTGGTCTGGTAGTCTATACTGGCCTGGTAGTCTATACTGGGTTGGTAGTCTATACTGGGTTAGTAGTCTATACTGGTCTGGTAGTCTATACTGGGTTAGTAGTCTATACTGGTCTGGCAGTCTATACTGGGTTGGTAGTCTATACTGGGTTGGTAGTCTATACTGGGTTAGTAGTCTATACTGGTCTGGTAGTCTATACTGGGTTAGTAGCCTATACTGGTCTGGTAGTCTATACTGGGTTGGTAGTCTATACTGGGTTAGTAGTCTATACTGGGTTGGTAGTCTATACTGGGTTGGTAGTCTATACTGGGTTGGTATCTATACTGGGTTGGTAGCCTATCCTGGGTTGGTAGCCTATACTGGGTTGGTAGCCTATACTGGGCTGGTAGTCTATACTGGGTTGGTAGTCTATACTGCGTTGGTAGTCTATACTGGGCTGGTAGTCTATACTGGGTTAGTAGTCTATACTGGGCTGGTAGTCTATACTGGGTTGGTAGCCTATACTGGTCTGGTAGTCTATAATTGGTCTGGTAGTCTATACTGGGTTAGTAGTCTATACTGGTCTGGTAGCTCATACTGGGTTGGTAGCCTATACTGGTCTGGTAACGGCACTGGGTTGGTAGCCTATACTGGTCTGGTAGTCTATACTGGGTTGGTAGCCTATACTGGGTCTGTATAGTTGGTAGTCTATACTGGGTTAGTAGTCTATACTGGTTTGGTAGTCTATACTGGGTTGGTAGTCTATACTGGGTTGGTAGTCTATACTGGGTTGGTAGTCTATACTGGGTTGGTAGTCTATACTGGGTTAGTAGTCTATACTGGTCTGGTAGTATATACTGGTCTGGTAGTCTATACTGGGTGGTAGTCTATACTGGGTTAGTAGTCTATACTGGGTTGGTAGTCTATACTGGGTTAGTAGTCTATACTGGGTTGGCAGTCTATACTGGGTTGGTAGTCTATACTGGGTTGGTAGTCTATACTGGTTAGTAGTCTATACTGGTCTGGTAGTCTATACTGGGTTAGTAGTCTATACTGGGTTGGTAGTCTATGATCAGAGCAGTAGCAGCCCCAGTCTATACTGGGTTAGTAGTCTATACTGGGTTGGTAGTCTATACTGGTCTGGTAGTCTATACTGGGTTGGTAGTCTATACTGGGTGGTAGTCTATCCTGGGTTGGTAGCCTATATCAGGCTGGTAGCCATGTCTATACTGGGTTGGTAGTGTATGATCAGAGCTGGTAGTCTATACCCCAGTGTCTATACTGGGTTGGTAGTCTATACTGGGTTGGTAGTCTATACTGGGTTGGTAGTCTATACTGGGTTGGTAGTCTATACTGGGGTTAGCCCAGTCTATACTGGGTTGGTAGTCTATACTGGGTTGGTAGTCTATGACAGGGCTTGGCCCCAGTCTATACTGGGTTAGTAGTCTATGATCAGAGCTGTAGCAGCCCCATGTCTATACTGGGTTGGTAGTCTATGATCAGGCTGTAGCAGCCCCATGTCTATACTGGGTTGGTAGTCTATGACTGATTGCAGTCTATACTGGGTTGGTAGTCTATACCCATGTCTATACTGGGTTGGTAGTCTATGATCAGAGCTGTAGCAGCCTCATGTCTATACTGGGTTGGTAGTCTATGATCAGAGCTGTAGCAGCCTCATGTCTATACTGGGTTGGTAGTCTATACTGGGTTGGTAGTCTATACTGGGTTGGTAGTCTATACTGGGTTAGTAGTCTATACTGGTCTGGTAGTCTATACTGGGTTGGTAGTCTATACTGGGTTGGTAGTCTATACTGGGTTGGTAGTCTATACTGGGTTGGTAGTCTATACTGGGTTGGTAGTCTATACTGGGTTAGTAGTCTATACTGGTCTGGTAGTCTATACTGGGCTGGTAGTCTATACTGGGTTGGTAGTCTATACTGGGTTGGTAGTCTATGATCAGAGCAGTAGCAGCCCCATGTCTATACTGGGTTGGTAGTCTATACTGGGTTAGTAGTCTATACTGGTCTGGTAGTCTATACTGGGTTGGTAGTCTATACTGGGTTGGTAGTCTATACTGGGTTGGTAGTCTATGATCAGAGCTGTAACAGCCCCATGTCTATACTGGGTTGGTAGTGTATGATCAGAGCTGTAGCAGCCCCATGTCTATACTGGGTTGGTAGTCTATACTGGGTTGGTAGTCTATGATCAGAGCTGTAGCAGCCCCATGTCTATACTGGGTTGGTAGTCTATGATCAGGCTTGGTAGTCTATACTGGGTTGGTAGTCTATACTGGGTTGGTAGTCTATGATCAGGCTGTAGCAGCCCCATGTCTATACTGGGTTGGTAGTCTATGATCAGAGCTGTAGCAGCCCCATGTCTATACTGGGTTGGTAGTCTATGATCAGGCTGTAGCAGCCCCATGTCTATACTGGGTTGGTAGTCTATGATCAGAGCTGTAGCAGCCCCATGTCTATACTGGGTTGGTAGTCTATGATCAGAGCTGTAGCAGCCCCATGGGTTGGTAGTCTATACTGGGTTGGTAGTCTATGATCAGAGCTGTAGCAGCCTCATGTCTATACTGGGTTGGTAGTCTATACTGGTCTGGGTCTGGGTTGGTAGTCTATGATCAGATGTGCAGCCCCATGTCTATACTGGGTTGGTAGTCTATGATCAGAGCTGTAGCAGCCCCATGTCTATACTGGGTTGGTAGTCTATACTGGGTTGGTAGTCTATGATCAGAGCTGTAGCAGCCCCATGTCTATACTGGGTTGGTAGTCTATGATCAGGCTGTAGCATCCCCATGTCTATACTGGGTTGGTAGTCTATGATCAGAGCTGTAGCAGCCCCATGTCTATACTGGGTTGGTAGTCTATGATCAGGCTGTGGCAGCCTCATGTCTATACTGGGTTGGTAGTCTATACTGGGTTGGTAGTCTATGATCAGAGCTGTAGCAGCCCCATGTCTATACTGGGTTGGTAGTCTATGATCAGAGCTGTAGCAGCCCCATGTCTATACTGGGTTGGTAGTCTATGATCAGAGCTGTAGCAGCCCCATGTCTATACTGGGTTGGTAGTCTATGATCAGAGCTGTAGCAGCCCCATGTCTATACTGGGTTGGTAGTCTATACTGGGTTGGTAGTCTATGATCAGAGCTGTAGCAGCCCCATGTCTATACTGGGTTGGTAGTCTCATACTGGGTTGGTAGTCTATGATCAGAGCTGTAGCAGCCCCATGTCTATACTGGGTTGGTAGTCTATGACTTCCTCTGTGGTGGAGAGTGATGGTAGAGGCCTAAATGAACAGATGACTCCAGTCAGCTTCGTCTCCACTAAGCGACGGCCGACGTGAAGGTCACTACGTTGCAGGTGATGACAGTGAGAACATTTGTTAGTAAACAAATTAATCTTCTGAAAGGTCACCATTTGTTTCACGTCTCCTTCCCTCCCTCTGTCTCCTCCCATCCCCCCTCCCTCTGTCCCCTCTCCCATCTTCTTCCCCCTCCCTCTGTCCCCCTCCTCCCGTCTTCTTCCCCCTCCCGCTGTCCCCCTCCCTCTGTCCCCCTCCTCCCGTCTTCTTCCCCCTCCCATCTTCTTCCCCTCCCTCTGTCCCCTCCTCCCATCTTCTTCCCCCTCCCTCTGTCACCCCTCCTCCCATCTTCCCCCTCCTCTGTCCCCCTCCTCCATCTTCTTCCCCCTCCCTCTGTCACCCTCCTCCCGTCTTCTTCCCCCCTCCCTCTGTCCCCCTCCACCCATCTTCTTCCCCCTCCCTCTGTCCCCCTCCTCCCATCTTCTTCCCCCTCCCTCTGTCCCCCTCCTCCCCATCTTCTTCCCCCTCCCTCTGTCCACCTCCTCCCCATCTTCTTCCCCCTCCTTCTGTCCCCCTCCTCCCATCTTCTTCCCCCTCCCTCTGTCCCCCTCCTCCCATCTTCTTCCCCCTCCCTCTGTCCCCCCTCCTCCCATCTTCTTCCTCCTCCCTCTGTCCCCCTCCTCCCATCTTCTTCCTCCTCCCTCTGTCCCCCTCCTCCCTTCTTCTTCCCCCTCCCTCTGTCACCCCTCCTTCCATCTTCTTCCCCCTCCCTCTGTCCCCCCTCCACCCATCTTCTTCCCCTCCCTCTGTTCCCCTCCTCCCATCTTCTTCCTCCTCCCTCTGTTCCCCTCCTCCCATCTTCTTCCTCCTCCCTCTGTCCCCCTCCTCCCATCTTCTTCCCCCTCCCTCTGTCCCCCTCCTCCCATCTTCTTCCTCCTCCCTCTGTCACCCTCCTCTCATCTTCTTCCCCCTCCCTCTGTCCCTCTCC
>NW_025755027.1:5000-8298 GCF_021184085.1 Oncorhynchus gorbuscha
GAGAGAGAGAGAGAGAGAGAGAGAGAGAGAGGGAGAGACAGAGAGAGAGAGCCAGAGAGAGAGAGAGAGAGAGAGAGAGAGAGAGAGAGAGAGAGAGAGAGAGAGAGAGAGAGAGAGAGAGAGCCAGAGAGAGAGCCAGAGAGAGAGAGAGAGCGAGAGAGAGAGAGCCAGAGAGAGAGAGAGAGAGAGAGAGAGAGAGAGAGAGAGAGAGAGAGAGAGAGAGAGAGACAGAGAGACAGAGAGAGAGAGAGAGCGAGAGAGAGAGAGCCAGAGAGAGAGAGAGAGAGAGAGAGAGAGAGAGAGAGACAGAGAGAGAGAGAGAGAGAGAGAGCAGAGAGAGAGAGAGAGAGAGAGAGAGAGAGAGAGAGAGAGAGAGAGAGAGAGAGAGAGAGAGAGAGACAGAGAGAGAGAGCCAGAGAGAGAGAGCCAGAGAGAGAGAGCCAGAGAGAGAGAGAGAGAGAGAGAGAGAGAGAGAGAGAGAGAGAGCCAGAGAGAGAGAGAGAGAGCCAGAGAGAGAGAGAGAGAGACAGAGAGAGAGAGAGAGAGAGAGAGAGAGAGAGAGAGAGAGAGAGAGAGAGAGAGAGAGAGAGACAGAGAGAGACAGAGAGAGACAGAGAGAGAGAGAGAGAGAGAGAGAGAGAGAGAGAGAGAGAGAGAGAGAGAGAGCTAGAGAGAGAGAGAGAGAGAGAGAGAGAGAGAGAGAGAGAGAGAGAGAGAGAGAGAGAGAGAGAGAGAGAGAGAGAGAGAGAGAGCATGTATTTGAGGGTAAGAGTGCAGGGCTTCCGTATGAAAGACTGAATGACCTTACAGTCAAAAGCATTCAACACCATAGTACCCTCCAAGCTCGTCATCAGCTCGAGACTCCTGGGTCTCCCATCCCGCCCCTGTGCAACTAGGTCCTGGACTTCCTGGACACGCCCCCAGGTGGTGAGGGCAGGTAACAACATCTCCATCCAGCTGATCCTCAACACTGGGACTCCACAAGGGTGCGTTCTGAGCTCTCCTGTACTCCCTGTTCACCCAAGACTGCGTAGCCATACACGCCTCCAACTCAATCATCAAGTTTGCGGACGACACAACTGTGGTAGGCTTGATTACCAACAACGACGAGACGGCCTACAGGGAGGAGGTGAGGGCCCTCGGAGTGTGGTGTCAGGAAAAAACCTCACACTCAACGTCAACAAAACAAAGGAGATGATCGTGGACTTCAGGAAACAGCAGAGGGAACACGCCCCTATCCACATCGACGGGACAGTAGTGGAGAGGGTAGTAAGTTTCAAGTTCCTCGGTGTACACATCACAGACAAACTGAATTTGGTCCAGCCTGTCGGGCTGCCTGTCTTCTGTTTCCTTAAACAAACAGGGATGACAAACTGAAAACCGTCCAAGGAGAATGAGAGGAGAATGGTGGAGAGTGAGGGAGGAGATCCTGGCTCCCAGGGAAGGAAATATAGCATCTCAAAAGTTGTCTCAGATGCCTGAGGGAAAAGAGGGAACACATTATTCTGGGGTTGTCATGTTGCTTGTGACCCAGGTGGGATGGTGAGAACATCCTGTCAGAATGTTCTGATCTCCCTAGTGGGAGTGAGGTGGAAGAATCCTAGAGTCAGTGACCAGCACGCCCACCAAATTAGCACACTAATTGCAATATAGCACCCTACTGTTGACCAGGACCCATAGTTCACTACTGTTGACCAGGACCCATAGGGTACTACTGTTGACCAGGACCCACAGGGTACTACTGTTGACCAGGACCCACAGGGTACTACTGTTGACCAGGACCCATAGGGTACTACTGTTGACCAGGACCCATAGGGTACTACTGTTGACCAGGACCTACAGGGTACTACTGTTGACCAGGACCCATAGGGTACTACTGTTGACCAGGACCTTACAGGGTACTACTGTTGACCAGGACCCAAAGTTCACTACTGTTGACCAGGACCCATAGTTCACTACTGTTGACCAGGACCCATAGGGTACTACTGTTGACCAGGACCCACAGGGTACTACTGTTGACCAGGACCCATAGAGTACTGCTGTTGACCAGGACCCATAGAGTACTACTGTTGACCAGGACCCATAGAGTACTACTGTTGACCAGGACCCATAGAGTACTGCTGTTGACCAGGACCCACAGTTCTCTACTGTTGACCAGGACCCATAGTGTACCCAACATCACAGTAACATTGCAGTAACATCACAGTAACACAGTAACATCACAGTAACATCACAGTAACACAGTAACATCACAGTAACATCACAGTAACATCACAGTAACACAGTAACATCACAGTAACACAGTAACATCACAGTAACATCACAGTAACATCACAGTAACACAATAACATCACAGTAACATCACAGTAACATAGTAACATCCCAGTAACATCACAGTAACATCACAGTAACATAGTAACATCACAGTAACATCACAGTAACATCACAGTAACATCACAGTAACATAGTAACATCACAGTAACATCACAGTAACATCACAGTAACATAGTAACATCACAGTAACATCACAGTAACACAGTAACATCACAGTAACATCACAGTAACATCACAGTAACATCACAGTAACATCACAGTAACATAGTAACATCACAGTAACATCACAGTAACATCACAGTAACATCACAGTAACATCACAGTAACATCACAGTAACACAATAACATCACAGTAACAGCACAGTAACATCACAGTAACATCACAGTAACATCACAGTAACACAGTAACATCACAGTAACATCACAGTAACACAGTAACATTACAGTAACATCACAGTAACACAGTAACATCACAGTAACATCACAGTAACACAGTAACATCACAGTAACACAGTAACATCACAGTAACATCACAGTAACACAGTAACATCACAGTATCACAGTAACATCACAGTAACACAGTAACATCACAGTAACACAGTAACATCACAGTAAGACAGTATCATCACAGTAACATCACAGTAATACCACAGTAACACAGTAACATGACAGTAACATCACGGTAACATCACAGTAACACAGTAACATCAGAGTAACATAGTAACATCACAGTGACATCACAGTAACATCACAGTAACACAGTAACATCACAGTAACATCACAGTAACATAGTAACATCACAGTAACATCACAGTAACATCACAGTAACACAGTAACATTACAGTAACATCACAGTAACACAGTAACATCACAGTAACATCACAGTAACACAGTAACATCACAGTAACACAGTAACATCACAGTAACATCACAGTAACATCACAGTAACATCACAGTAACATCA
>NW_025755028.1:0-8297 GCF_021184085.1 Oncorhynchus gorbuscha
ACAACTGTATAGCTGAGGAGGGCATAAAATGTCTAGAGTGTTGAAAGTTTACAAGAGCACAGCGGTCTCCATCATTGGGAAATGTAAAAAACAAATATGTAACTACTCAGACTTGAACTAGAGCTGGGCGTCAGACCAAACTTAGCAACCGGGCTATAAGGACCATGGTCAGGGAGATGACCAAGAACCCAATGACCACTCTGACAGAACTACAGAGTTCCTTGGCTGATATGTGAAAACCTGCCAGAAGGAGAACAGTCTCTCCAGCACTTCACCAATATGGGCTTTATAGGAGAGTGGCCAGATGGAAGCCACTCCTGAGAAAAAGGCACATAACAACACTCCTGGAGTTTGTAAAAAGGCACGTTGTAAGGGTTTTCCTGTGGTGAAGTAGAGGCGGACCAAAATGCAAAAATGCAGCGTGGTGGTTATTCATGTTCTTTAATGAAGGAACTATACATGAAATAACTAACAAAACAATAAATGTGCGAAAACCAAAAACAGTCCTATCTGGTGCAAACACAGAGACAGGAACAATCACCCACAAACACGCAGTGAAACCCAGGCTACCTAAGTATGATTCTCAATCAGAGACAACTAATGACACCTGCCTCTGATTGAGAACCATACTAGGCCGAAACATAGAAATACCCAAAACCTAGAAAAACAAACAGACTGCCCACCCAACTCACGCCCTGACCATACTAAATAAATACAAAGCAAAGGAAATAAAGGTCAGAACGTGACACACGTGAAAGACTGAGATAATAAGGCAAAAGATTATGTGGTCTGATGAGACTAAAATGTTATTATTTGGCCTGAATACAAAGCGCTATGTCTGGAGAAAACCAGGCACACCTCATCACCCGTCTATGGGGATGCTTTTCAGTGGCAGGGACTGGGAGACTGTTACAGATAGATGAAACAATGAATACAGACAAATACAGGAAAATTCTTTATGATAACCTGCTTCAGAGAGAAAATGACCGTACACTAGGCCTAAGATTTCTGTTTCAACAGGACAATGACCCAAATCATAAAACAAAAGCAACGCTGGAATGGAATCAGAACAAGAATGTGAATGTCCTTGAGTGGCCCAGACAAAGCCCAGACTTGAATCCCTTTGAAAATCTGTGAAAAGATTGAAGATTGCTTTTCTCTGCCGCTCCCCATCTAACATAACAGAGTTTGAGAAAATCTGCAGGGAAGAATGGGAAAAAATCCCCAAATCCAGATGTGTAAAGCTAATACAGACGACTCAAAGCTGGAATGCCGCCAAAGGTGCTTCTGCAAAGTATTGACTCGGGTGTGAATACTTATGTAAATGAGATTCCTGTATTTCATTTTCAATAAACAGGCAAACATTTCTAAAAACATATTTTCAATTTGTCATTTTGGGGTATTGTGTGTAGATGGTTAATATATATATATATATATATATATTTAATCCACACAACACAACAAAATGGAATGTGGAGAGTGTCACAGTATGATGCATTTTTCATCAGTTGATGAGGAGCGCATTGTGCTGTGGTGCTTCTGTGCTTTCAGGGTTCTGTATCTTGGGGACTTGGTTGCTGGCATGCAGGGAATTTTGGGACTGTGTCGGCAGTGGACTGATGAGGCAAATGCTGGGATGGTTTTTGGCTGGTACTTTCCTTTAAGCGTGCAAAGCTGATGGCCAATCTTGATGCATCTCTTTTGTAAAACCACACTATCATTATGAATGATACTGTATTATGAACTACTATGTCTATTCACTATGTGTATGTATACCTGTTAACCAACCAGAATCAACCATTTAAAAAAGGCAGCCAGAGCTACAAAGTAGTATTTTTCTTGAAATGTTTCTTCCAGATCTAAATTCCATTACTTCACCAAATGAACACCATGATGATGATGATACACTTCTTCTGTCTTAATTTCATAGTTGAGTTGATCAAGTTGTTTAGATGGACAATCTCTAGACCACCTTTACTCCACACACAGAGATGTGTACAAATCTCGCCCTCCATTTGGAAAATCTGACCATGATTCTATCCTCCTAATTCCTGTTTACAAGCAAAAACTACAGCAGGAAGTACCAGTGACTCAATACAGAAGTGGTCAGATGACACGGATGCTACGCTACAGGACTGTTTTGCTAGCACAGACTGGAATATGTTTCGGGATTCATTCAATGGCATTGAGGAGCACCTCAGTCACCGGCTTCATCAATAAGTGCATCAACGACATTGTCCCTACAGTGACCGTACGTACATATCCCAACCAGAAACCATGGATTACACGCAACATCCGCACCGAGCTAAAGGCTAGAGCTAACACGTTCAAGGTGTGGAAAACTAATCTGGATGCTTATAAGCAATCCCGCTATGCCCTCAGACGAACCATCAAACAGGCAAAGCTTCAATACAGGACTAAGATGGAATCCTACTAAACCGGCTCGATGCTCGTAAGATCTGGCAGGGCTTGAAAACTATTACAGACTACAAAGGAAAACCCAACCGCGAGCTTCCTAAATGCCCATCTGGTAGGCTTGCTTCGAGGCAAGCAACACGGAAGCATGCATGAGAACACCAGCTGGTCCGGACAACTGTGTGATCCCGCTCTCCATAGCCGATGTGAGCGAGACCTTTAAACAGGTCAACATTCACGTGTACTCAGAGCATGCGCGGACCAACTGGTAAGTGTCTTCACTGACATTTTCAACCTCTCCCTGACCGATTCTGTAATACCTACATGTTTCAAGCAGTCCCTGTGCCCAAGAAGGCTTAGGCAACCTGCCTAAATGACTACCGCCCCATAGCACTTACGTCGGTATCTATGAAGTGCTATGAAAGGCTGGTCATGGCTCACTTCAACAACATCATCCCGGAGACCCTAGACCCACTCCAATTTGCATACCGCCCCAATAGATCCACAGATGACACAATCGCACTCCACACTGCCCTTTCCCACCTGGAGAAAAGGAACACCAATGTGAGAATGCTGTTCATTAACCACATCTTAGCATTAAACAGCGTTTTTTTATTTTGTACTTTTTTACCCCGGTCTTGTCCCATCGCTTCATCTCCCGTACGGACTCTGGAGAGGCGAAGGTCGAGAGCCATGTGTCCTCCGAAACATGACACTGCCAAGCCGCACTGCTTCTTAACACACTGCTAGGAAACACCAACGTATCGGAGGAAACACTATACAACTGTTGACCAAAGTCAGCTTGCATGTGCCCGGCCCTCACCAAGGAGTCGCTAATACTTAATGGGTCAAGGACATCCTGGCCAGCCAAAACCTACCTGAACAACGCTGGGCCAATTGTCTCCCGGTCACGGCAGGCTGCGACACAGCCAGGGATCAAACCCGGGTCTGTAGTAGCCTTAGACCGCTGCGCCACTCGGGGTGCCAGTAAATATTTTCTTAACTCTATTTTTATTAAAACTGCATTGTTGGTTAAGGGCTTGTAAGTAAGCATTTCGCTGCAAGGTCTACTACACCTTTTGTATCCTGCGCATGTGACACTTTGTTTGATTTGATTACTTTTTATGAGGGAGTGATGGGAATACAAAGTATGAACACTGATTGAAAAAATAAATCATCATCATGAATCAAACAACTCCTGAAAGAGTCTTATCTAATTATAATGAGACTTTTAGCACAAAGTTATCCTACAGCTAATCCCCCCCCCCCCCCCTTCGTGTACCTTAGTTCACAGTGGCATAAGGCTGTGATAACACAGGCAGCACAATTCTGATCTTTTTGGCACTAATTGGTCTTTTGACCAAACTTATATTTTTCCAGTGATTGGACAAAAGATCAGAATTGGGCTGCCTGTGTAAACGCAACCTTTTTAGTGCTCCACTGACTGTGTGACCATTTCACCTCCACACACTCGGGTCCCAGGGGTCAGGTGAGAAGTTTATGCCATGTGACCTTGAGCTATATCTCCTAAAATTCTCTTTCTCAATTTAATTCATGTGGTTCTCTCTCTCTCTCTCTCTCTCTCTCTCTCTCTCTCTGTGTATCTCTCTCTCTGTGTCTCGGTCTCTCTCTCACTCCCTCTCCCCAGTTTTAATAAAATACATTTGTATTTGTCACATGACTTTACTGTGAAATACTTACCTACAAGCCCTTTCCCAATAATGCAGTGTAAAAAAAGGAAATAGTAACACAATAAAACAACAATAACGAAGCTGTATAGGTGTACCGGTACCAAGTCAATGTGCTGGGGGTACGAGGTAGTTGAGGTGATTGAGGTATTTACATGTAGGAATGGGGTAAAAGTGACACATGAAGCTTAAAGTTGCACTATGCAGAAATCGCTCCACCATCTTCCTGGTTGCTAAAACTAATAGTTTGCCTAATTTCAGTTTGTGACAAAATAAGATAGTATAGTGTAGAGAATCATTGTACCATCTAAACCGCTGTGAAATATATTTTCTATAAACAAAAATATTGTTGTTTCAGCTGTTTGAAGCTGGTGTACAAAACCGAAAGTAAAAGACCCCAAAACAAAACATAAGAGCGGTAAGCATAGAAATAGCTGGTCAGGTCGCCCAATAAATTACATTTAGCCACTTTAAGGAATATGTTCCCATCTAAAGTGGCACAATACAATGTACAAGAGAAGAGATGCCTCGACAAGCTTTCTCCCAGACCCAGACACAACCAGTACAGACAGGAAAGTTGACTCGCTTCCAGGATGGAAAAAGTACAGCAGCAGCACCGAGTTGATGTCTGCTATTTTTAGGAAGTGAATTGGACTGTGAGCTCTGTGGAATGTAATGTATGTGAGTGTAGTCTGGGTGGGATTTAAGTGATAATTTGGCACCCTCTGCTGCTAGCTGGAGAGAATGCCGGGTGGAGGTGGAATTTTGATTGCCATCCAAGGAGGAACTGGTCTTTCACCAGGGTTCCTTCTAGTGGTGGAACACACTTATTTCTCTTCCCTCCTCCCTCCATTTTTCTGTCTGTCTATCTAAAAGTTCTCTCTCCCTCCCTCTGTCAATCTCTCTCTTTCTGTAATGCTCCTGTGTTATTTCAGAGCCAATTTGCTCTACTGTTCCCAGATGCTGTGCTGTTTCCAGCTCCCTGGTGCTAATCATGTTAAGGCTAAAATGTGACCCACCACCTGGATTTGGTCCCATGTAGCAAAATTAGAAATTGTGTTTTTTTTTTTATACATTAGATAGAAGTAGAGACTTCGACCTAGAAAATGGTATATCACACACTGCACTTGAGGAACAATGGGAAATTAATTCTACTTTGAAAGTTGATAAACTTGTCACCCACTTTTGAGAAATGCCCTGTGAATGTTTTGGTACAAATACTTCAGAGTTCTTCTTTGTCTAAAACTATTCAGCATCATTCACACCCTCTTAAGCCTTAGCCCCATCCATCTCTTTAAGGATTCACAGTGAAGTAAACAACCAAAGATTTCAAGACGAAAAGTGGTGAAAGTATACTGAACAAAACTATAAATGCAACATGTAAAGTGATGGTGCCATGTTTCATGAGCTGAAATAAAATATCATTTAATGTTAATTTCTCTACCATAAGCCAAGTCTGACGTCTTTTAGTGAATTTGGCAGTACGTCCAACTAGCCCACATATGTCAGAGTCAAGGCCCGCGGGCCACATCCGGCCCGCGAGAAGGTTTTTTTACGGCCCCTGGGATGATCTTGATTTATTATTAGAACCGGCCCGCAGACCGCAGCAAGCCGGCAGCCCGCAGATCTTTTACACGCACCAATACTACATTTCCCACAATGCAACGGTGACGCACCGAGCAGTAGGCTGCTTCATTTCAATATTTATTGGCACAGCAGTTGTCAGCATCACAGTAAAATTAACTTTCAGATACCCATCAAAAATGGCAAAACGGAAGGTGGACACTGAGAACCGGGGGGTTTCAAACAAGGTGGGAGTCGGAGTATTTGTTCACGGAGGTAGCTGGAAAACCTGTGTGTCTTCTGTGTGGAGAAAGTGTGGCGGTACTGAAAGAGTATAATCTGAGACGACATTATGAAACGAAACACGCGGACAAAAACAAGAATATGGACATGGAACAAAGGCTACAAAAGGCAGAGGAATTAAAACGAGGCCTCAAATCTCGACAGGCTCTGTTCAAAAAAGCCAAATCACAAGGCCAGGCTGCTGTCAAGGCCAGTTTTATTTTGGCAGAAGAGATCGCTAAATCAGCCCGGCCATTTACGGAGGGGGATTTCATCAAAAACTGCATGATTAAAGTTTGTGACGAAGTTTGCCCAGAAAAAGGCAACTCTTTTTAAATGTGAGTCTGAGCAGAAACACCATTGCCGAGAGAGTAGACCAGTTGTCCATCAATCTAAAAAGAGCAGCTTGTGAAAAAGGGAAAAGATTTCATTGCATATTCCTTGGCTGTGGATGAGAGCACCGACATTTCTGACATTGCCCAGTTGTCAATTTTCATCCGCGGAGTGGACTCCAGCCTAAGCGTGACAGAGGAGTTTTTGGCTTTACGTCCTATGCATGGCACAACTACGGGGCATGATTTGTATGAAGAGGTGTCAAGATGTGTAAATGAGATGGAGCTGCCTTGGGAAAACTCGTGGGTTTGACAACCGACGGAGCACCTGCGATGTGTGGACACAGGAGCGGACTGGTGGCTAAGATACGGGAAAAGATGCAAGAGGAAAACGCGACAGGTGAGCTGACAGCTTATCATTGTATCATACACCAGGAAGCGTTGAGCGGTAAAGCCTTGAAAATGGAGCATGTAATGAGCATCATCACGCGCACAGTTAACTTTATCAGAGCCAAAGGTTTGAATCACCGCCAGTTCAAGGCATTTCTGACGGAGTTAGAAACGGAGCATGGTGATTTGCATTATCACACAGAGGTGCGATGGCTAAGCCAGGGAAAGGTGCTTCAAAGATGTTTCGAGCTTCGTGAGGAGATTTGTCTGTTCTTGGACAGCAAAGGGAAAGACACAACACAACTCCGAGACGAAATGTTTCTGTGTGAAATGGCTTTTCTGTGTGACATTACGAGTCATCTGAATGCAATGAACTTGCAGCTGCAGGGTCGGGATCGTGTCATCTCTGATATGTACAGTACAGTGAAGGCATTTAAAACCAAACTGACTCTGTGGGAGACGCAGATGCGGAAAGAAAATTTGAGCCACTTTCCCAGCTGCCAGGCCATGAAAGAGAAGCTCTCTACCAGTGCTTCGAGCGCACAGTTGGCTGATAAAATAGGTATGCTTGCCGCTGACTTTCGACGCCGATTTGCTGACTTTGAAGCACAAAAAAGCAGGTTGGAACTGCTCGGTAACCCATTTGCTGTTGACGTGGAAAGCTCACCACCAAACCTCCAAATGGAGTTGATTGACCTCCAATGCAATGATGCACTGAGGGCAAAATATGCGGCAGTGGGTGCTGCGGAGTTCGCCCGTTTCCTCCCCGACACAATGCCCCAGCTGCGCATCCAGGCTGCTCAAACGTTGTCTATGTTTGGCAGCACATACCTGTGTGAACAACTGTTTTCTTTGATGAACTTGAACAAAACATCACACAGAAGTCGACTTACTGCTGAACACCTCCACTCAATTCTGAGGATTTCCTCAGCTCAGAGCCTTACCCCGAACATTGATGAACTTGTGGAAAAGATGGGACACCACCAAGTATCACCCTCAACCTCAAACAAGTGAACATTACTGTGCAATCACATATTTAGAGTTTTTACTCAGTTCAAGTTTAAAAGTTAAAGTTTAATATTTGTTTTCACTGCATGTTACTTCTCCTTAAACAAAGTGTTGTTTTTGATTAATAGATTTTTGCACTTTATTTTATTGTATTTCAATCCAAATATATTTTAAAAATATTTCAGTTGAGTGGATGATAGAAAATTGCTATTATTGTTTTTTCCTTTGAAGTAAATTTAGCCCACTTTTGCTAAAATAGAAAATATAGGCTACTGATGGTGCCTTGAATACCGGTTTCTTTCATTTAATGTTCATGTTATGGGGATTTTTATATAAAGGAAATTTGTCTTTTGTGTCTGTTGAAAATTAAAGATTACTGACAGAGCCATAAGAAAATATTGCTTTATTTATCTGATCATATTGGAATATATTTGTTAGGTTTTCAGTAGGTTCAATTAGGTTCACTAGACTATATGCGTCATTTAAAAAATTTTCAATGAACATTCGAACAGTCCGGCCCTCGGCTTGTAGCTAAATTTTTTATTTGGCCCTCCGTCCATTTGACTTTGACACCCCTGAACTAGCCTCAACCGCAGACCACGTGTAACCACGCCAGCCC
>NW_025755029.1:0-8296 GCF_021184085.1 Oncorhynchus gorbuscha
GGGTATTGTGATGTCATGACGTGGCATTGGGTATTGTGATGTCATGACGTGTATTGTGATGTCATGACGTGGTATTGTGTGTAGATTGCTGGAGATTTTTTCATTTATTTAATCCATTTTAGAATAAGGCTGTAAAGTAGCAAAATGGAAAAAGTCAAGGGGTCTGAATAGTTTCAGAAGGTACTGTATATCTGGAGGGAGGCAGTTTTCAGTCCCCAGAACGGGATAATAATTGCTTGGGCCTCGTTCCTCATCCTCTTTAATATGGTTTGTCTCTGTGATTGAGAATACCCTATGCCTAAGGCCTTATAGACTCACTTCTCTTAATATGGTTTGTCTCTGTGATTGAGAATACCCTATGCCTAAGGCCTTATAGACCTCACTTCTCTTAATATGGTGTGCCTGTGATTTTAGACTATGCCTAAGGCCTTATAGACTCTCTTAATATGGTTTGTCTCTGTGATTGAGAATACCCTATGCCTAAGGCCTTATAGACTCACTTCTCTTAATATGGTTTGTCTCTGTGATTGAGAATACCCTATGCCTAAGGCCTTATAGACTCACTTCTCTTAATATGGTTTGTCTCTGTGATTGAGAATACCCTATGCCTAAGGCCTTATAGACTCACTTCTCTTAATATGGTTTGTCTCTGTGATTGAGAATACCCTATGCCTAAGGCCTTATAGACTCTTTCATTCTTGTTTTTTGTTGAAAGTGGCGGCTTTAGGAAAGCACCTTCTTAGGCTTTTCAAATATTTAGAAAATAGGCTACTGTTAATAAATGTAACTTGATTTAAAGTATGTTTATTGTTTGGTTTTCATAATTTATTTCTTAATAAGTTTAAACTTGATTAATGTCATTAGATCTTTCTATATTGATGCTGTTTGTTTTCTTTATTATTAATCCCCTTTAATTATTATAAACTTTAATTATTATAAACTACTCTTTAAGATTGAACTCCATGCATTTGAGAGAGAAACAATATTTTCTGACTGGACATTTTGCGCTGCTTTGGTGGAATTCTCCACTCTGTCTAGACTACATTCCTCTCTTGCGTTCTATATACATCACGATGGCTGTCAATCACCGTCGATAGATGACACTATCATAATATCGCCCAACCCTAGTGGGGAGTACAGGACGCCCCTCCTTCACTCCTGAAGCCCATCTGGTCGTTCTACCTCACAAAGCACAAGAAGAAGGATTTCGACCCCACAATCTCAGATTACATTTCTGTTAGAATGTAATAAGATTAGCATTCCTGCAGCATTATTTGTTGAATATAATTTGATCTCTGAGAAAGTAAGCTAATTGCTTGCATCCAAATTCACCATTTTTTAATTTATAGTATTCATATAAAGTTGTAATATAGAATGTAACGTCCGATTTGCACCGAACCTTTTCCTAACAATGATTTAAACATATTGTCGAAAGCCACCCATTGGACACCCCCACACCCCACGCCAAGTTGTATGGCGCTGCGGCTTTGGAGTATTGTTTCTTTATCTTATGTAATGTATTCTCTTTGAATTTGGTGTTGTCCCCCCTGTTCATAATTGAAGTTATGGTTGTACCATCCAACATCTTGATATTACCCGATTTTGACCACATTAATGACCCATCTGTCAAACCCTTCTACCAGTGTGATTCTGACAGAGGTCTGACAGCTGTAGATGATGTAATTTAAGATGATTAACAACAGGTAGCAGGTAGTCACAGCCAGGTTGGACACTGATACTGCAAGGTTGTGAAGTTGTCATGATGTGATGATGGATGGATGGATGGATGGATGAGTGAGTGATTGTGTCTGTCTGGCTGTCATTTGATTGTTTCAGAGTTGTCAGGTTGTGGAAGTAGGTAGGTGTCAGGTGTGTGTTTTATGTGATGCTAATGAACATCTGTGCCACTCCCAAGACAAATGGCACCGATATAGTGCATTACTTGTGGCCAGGGTGACCAATAGCATACTATAAAGGCAATCGGTGAAAGGTCAAAGGTATTAGCCTCTTAGATGTAAAGTCCCCTGTTTAGAGGACCTGCGTTGTTCGGATACCGGTTCCGATCAACATATTCGCTTATAAAACGAGACACCGTAGATGGAAATGGCTTGCATTGAGTGGTAGCCCTGGTTTCCACAGACACAGAGTATCTGTATCTGAGCCTTTGTGACGTAGGATGTGAAATCTGAAACCACTTGAAGCTGGGACGGCCCTCCTGCTATTTCATTTGCTCTTCGACTGTCAATCAACTCCTGGCTGAACTCCCAGCCACTGACAAAGCCTGCAATGTTGTAGCGCAGCAGGAGAGAAGTTTCATCACGGCAGCACACTTCAGAGATCGATTTATAGCCATTATTCTAAAATAATTCATAGATATTAAAAAGAAATCAAAACACACTTTCTGATTATCGTAGGCGGACAATATATGAGATGAAAGTTGAGTTCCTAACGAGTTCAGGAAGCAAAAGCTGAGAGCTCCGTGTGACATTCACAGCTGTGGGGCAGATGTTCTGCTCAAGAGAGACCTTTTTAGAAAATATGCAGATGTTCTTTTAACACTGAACAAACATATTTCACAGTTATAAGGAAGGGGAAATCTTAGTTTTAGAATTGGATTATGCTATATTTGGAAAGCGTGACATTGCAAGCCTTATTCATACAGTTTTGTTAAATAGGAATTATACTGAACAAACATATAAACGCAACATGTACAGTGTTGTTTCATGAGCTGAAGTAAAACGTCCAGAAATTATCCATACGCCTTTTATTCTCACAAATTTTGTTCACAAATTTGTTTACATCCCCTGTTAGTGAGCATTTCTCTTTGTCAAGATAATCCAGCCACCTGACAGGTGTGGCATATCAAGAAGCTGATTAAACAGCATGATTATTACACAGGTGCACCTTGTGCTGGGGACAATAAGAGGCCACTCTAAAATGTGCAGATTTTTCTACACAACACAATGCCACAGATGTCTAGAGTTTTGAGGAAGTGTACAACATTCTGACCATGAAATACCAGGGAGAGGCAGCTTGGTTTAGAACACATTCAGACAATGGCTCTTCTAAATGACATCTCAATACTATTAACAAAATACCTATCTAAACACAGGCCTAGATATGTAATATCTGCTGCTCTTTTGTTTGTGGGAAAGGATCCGTCTGCTAATATCAGGGCCATGCTCAGTATCCAAACTTTGCAGATAGGAATTCCATGAATAGAGACAACGTGATTCCTTATTTTACATTTCAGAGGCATGTTTGTTCTACATAGCAAAGGCTATTTCTATCTGAAGGTTTCAAAACGTTGGGTCCTGGTGAGCACGCCCCAGTCTCTCTTGATCTCTCCTCCCGCCTCGATATATCTCTTTCTTTCGAGCGCCTCCCGAGTCTCTCTCTCTCTATCTCTCTATCTCTCTCTCTCTTCTCTCTTCTCTCTCTCTCTCTCTCTCTCTCTCTCTCTCTATCATATATATATATCTATCTATATATCTATATATATATATATATATATATATATCTATATATATTATATATATCTGTACATGTGTGATATACTCTCCCTTTCTCTCTCTCTCTCTCTCTCTCTCTCTCTCTCTCTCTGTCTCTACTTGTCTCTCTCTCTCCCTTCTCTCTCTCTCTCCTCTTCTCTCTCTCTCGCTCTCTCTCTGTCTCTCTACTCTCTCTTCTCTCTCTTACTCTCCCTCTCTGTCTCTACTCTGTCTTTATACTCTCCCTCTCTCTCCTCTCTACTCTCCCTCTCTCTCCTCTACTATCTCTACTCTGTCTCTCTCTCTCTCTTCTCTCAACTCTTTACTCTCTCTCTCTCTCTCTCTCTCTCTCTTTATACTCTCCTCTCTCTCCCCCTCTCTCTCTCTCTCTCTCTCTCTCTCTCTCTCTCTCTCTCTCTCTCTCTCTCTCTCTCTCCTATACTCTCCCTGCTCTCTCTCTCTCTCTACTCTCTCTCTTAGTCTCTCCTCTCTCTCTCTCTCTTTCTCTCTCTCTCTCTCGCTCTCTACTCTCCCTCTCTCTCTCGCTCTCTCCTCTCCCTCTCTCCCTACTCTCTGTCTCTCTACTTCCCCTCTCTCTACTCTCTGTCTCTCTCTCTCTCCTCTCTCTCTCTACTCTCCCTCTCTCCCTCTCTCTTCTCTCTACTCCCCCTCTCTCTCTACTCTCTGTCTCTCTCTCTCCCTCTCTTTCTACTCTCCCTCTCTCTCTCTACTCTCTCTTCTCTCAACTCTCCCTCTCTCTCTCTACTCTCTTTCTCTCTACTCTCCCTCTCCTCTCTACTCTCCCTCTCTCTCTCTACTCTCTCTACTCTCTGTCTCTCTACTCTCCCTCTCTCTCTCTACTCTCTCTTCTCTACTACTCTCTCTTCTCTCTACTCTCTCTCTCTCTCTACTCTCCCTCTCACTCTCCCTCTCTCTCTACTCTCTCTACTCTCTGTCTCTCTACTCTCCCTCTCTCTCTACTCTCTACTCTCCCCTCTCTCTCTACTCTCCCTCTTCTCTCTACTCTCTTCTCTCACTCTCTGTCTCTACTTTCTCCCTCACTCTCTTGTCTATCTACTCCTCTCTCTCTCTCTACTCTCCTCTTTCTCTCTACGCTCTCTTCTTCTACTCTCCCTCTCTCTCTCTACTCTCCCTCTCTCTCTACTCTCTCTTCTCTCTACTCTCTGTCTCTTACTCTCCCTCTCTCTCTCACTCCTCTCTCTACTCTCTCTTCTCTCTCTCTCTCTGTCTCTCTACTCTCTCTTCTCTCTACTCTCTCTGTCTCTCTACTCTCTCTCGCTTCTCTCTACTCTCTCTCTACTCTCTCTTCTCTCTACTCTCTCTTCTCACTTCTCTGTCTCTCTGTCTCTCTACTCCTCTCGACTCAGTATGTGTTTTCTGTAAGTATATTTCCTTCAGAAATGATTCATACCACTTGATGAGTTGCTTCTACAAAGTATTGACTCGGTGTGAATACTTATGTTAGTTCCATTAAATGAGTATTTCGTCCTTATTGTGTGTAGAGAAACAAATATTTAATCAATTTTGAATGTAACAACAACAAAATGAATATACATAAAATGTGTAAAATAAGTCACGGGATGTGAATACTTTTAAGGAGCCTCTAGACAAAATGTTTTTTATTTTAAATAAATTATGTAGCCTGAATTAAAAAGAGCCTTACTACAATATATATATTTTTTCAATTTCCCAAACGGACCACTGACGGGGATCATCGGCCCGAGAGTTTCAAAAACTCCTATGTAAGTTGGTTTATTTTTTGGTCAATTGATGCAAAATAAAATGTTAAACTAACGTGAACAAGTACATTTATTTTCACTGCCAATTAAACATGTGTCATGCTGCCACGTAAATGTGATTGTTTTGGAGTATCGAACCCTGTGGTATATCATACTCTGCAGGCGAGGGAAACTTTGATAAACTTACCTTGTAGACCAGAACATCTCTGAAAGTTGCACAAGAGAGCTCTCTTTTTGAGCCCATTCAGCATCGTTCACACCTCTTAAAACTTAGCCCCACCCATCTTAGCCTCTAAACCTAGCCCCACCCATATTAGCCTCTTAAACCTTAGCTCCCACCCATCTTAGCCTCTTAAACCTTAGCCCCACCCATCTTAGCCTCTTAAACCTTATCTCCACCTATCTTAGCCTTCTAAAACTTCTCCCACCCATTTTTGCCTCTTAAACCTTAGCCCCACCCATCTTAGCCTCTTAAACCTTAGCCCCACCCATATTAGCCTCTTAAACCTTAGCCCCACCCATCTTAGCTCTAAACCTTGGCCCCATCTTGGCCTCTGAGCCTTGGCCCACCCATCTTAGCCTCTTAAACCTTAGCCCCACCCATCTTAGCTCTTAAACCTTAGCCCCACCCATCTTAGCCTCTTAAACCTTAGCCCCACCCATCTTAGACGCGAAACTTACAATCTTGGCCATCTTGAGCCTTGGCCCACCCATCTTGGTATGTTAAACCTTAGCCCCACCCATCTTAGCCTCTTAAACCTTAGCCCACCCATCTTAGCCTCTTAAACCTTATCTCCACCTATCTTAGCCTCTTAAACTTCTCCCCACCCATTTTTGCCTCTAAACCTTAGCCCCACCCATCTTAGCCTCTTAAACCTAGCCCCACCCATCTTAGCCTCTTAAACCTTAGCCCCACCCATCTTAGCCTCTTAAACCTTAGCCCCACCCATCTTAGCCTCTTAAACCTTAGCCCCACCCATCTTAGCCTCAAACCTTAGCCCCACCATCAGCCTCTTAGCCATCTCCAGCCTCTTAAACCTTAGCCCCACCCATCTTTAGCCTCTAAACCTTAGCCCCACCCATCTTAGCTATTATTTACCATCTCTAAACCTTAGCCCTGCCCATCTTAGCCTCTTAAACCTTAGCCCCACCCATCTTAGCCTCTTCTTAAACCTTAGCCCCACCCATCTCAGCCTCTTAAACCTAGCCCCACCCCATCTCAGCCTCTTAAACCTTAGCCCCACACATATCTTAGCCTCTTAAACCTAGCCTCACCCATCTTAGTCTCTTAAACCTAGCCCCACCCATCTTAGCCTCAAACCTTAGCCCCACCTATCTTAGCCTCTTAAACCTTAGCCCTACCCATCTTAGCCTCTTAAACCTTAGCCCCACCCATTTTAGCCTTCTTAAACCTTATCTCCACCTATCTTAGCCTTCTTAAAACTTCTCCCCACCCATTTTTGCCTCTTAAACCTTAGCCCCACCCATCTTAGCCTCTTAAACCTTAGCCCCACCCATCTTAGCCTCTTAAACCTTAGCCCCACCCATCTTAGCCTCTTAAACCTTAGCCCCACCCATCTTAACCTCTTAAACCTTATCTCCACCCATCTTAGCCTCTTAAAACTTCTCCCCACCCATTTTTGCCTCTTAAACCTTAGCCCCACCCATCTTAGCCTCTTAAACCTTAGCCCCACCCATCTTATCCTCTTAAACCTTAGCCCCACCCATCTTATCCTCTTAAACCTTAGCCCCACCCATCTTAGCCTCTTAAACCTTAGCCCCACCCATCTCAGCTCTCTTAAACCTTAGCCCCACCCATCTTAGCCTCTTAAACCTTAGCCCCACCCATCTTAGCCTCTTAAAACTTCTCCCCACCCATTTTTGCCTCTTAAACCTTAGCCCCACCCATCTCAGCCTCTTAAACCTTAGCCCCACCCATCTCAGCCTCTTAAACCTTAGCCCCACCCATCTCAGCCTCTTAAACCTTAGCCCCACCCATCTTAGCCTCTTAAACCTTAGCCCCACCCATCTTAGCCTCTTAAACCTTAGCCCCACCCATCTTAGCCTCTCAAACCTTAGCCCCACCCATCTTAGCCTCTTAAACCTTAGCCCCACCCATCTTAGCCTCTTAAACCTTAGCCCCCACCCATCTTAGCCTCTTAAACCTTAGCTCCACCCATCTTAGCCTCTTAAACCTTAGCCCCACCCATCTTAGCCTCTCAAACCTTAGCCCCACCCATCTTAGCCTCTCAAACCTTAGCCCCACCCATCTTAGCCTCTTAAACCTTAGCCCCACCCATCTTAGCCTCTTAAACCTTAGCCCCACCCATCTTAGCCTCTTAAACCTTATCTCCACCCATCTTAGCCTCTTAAACCTTATCTCCACCCATCTTAGCCTCTTAACTTAGCCCCACCCATTTTTGCCTCTTAGACCTCTACCCCACCCAGCTTAACCTCTTAAACCTTAGCCCCACCCATCTTAGCCTCTTAAACCTTAGCCCCACCCATCTTAGCCTCTTAAACCTTAGCCCCACCCATCTTAGCCTCTTAAACCTTAGCCCCACCCATCTTAGCCTCTTAAACCTTAGCCCCACCCATCTCAGCCTCTTAAACCTTAGCCCCACCCATCTCAGCCTCTTAAACCTTAGCCCCACCCATCTTAGCCTCTTAAACCTTAGCCCCACCCATCTTAGCCTCTTAAACCTTAGCCCCACCCATCTCTTTAACCCCCTGAGAGTCTACTGACGTACCGGTGCGTCAATCTAATAAACATAACAAACAAAGCCCCACCAAAATCTGTCAGTTTAAAACTAGAGATCAGTTTTTTTTTTGCATTGCACAAAGCACTTCTACATCTGTGTTGGAAGGTAACAGAACTAGAGCAGTGTTGGTCAGACCAGGAGACATACCATCTGTGGTGGAAGGTAACAGAACTAGAGCAGTGTTGGTCAGACCAGGAGACATCCCATCTGTGGTGGAAGGTGACAGAACTAGAGCAGTGTTGGTCAGATCATGAGACATACCATCTGTGGTGGAAGGTGACAG
>NW_025755030.1:0-8295 GCF_021184085.1 Oncorhynchus gorbuscha
GACTAGAGGATTTTTGTTATTCCTGTTTTGGACTTAAATAAACTCTGTTTCTGTTAAGTCGCTTTTGGGTCCTCTTTCACCTGCATGACAGAAGGAACCGACCAAGGAATGGACCCAGCGACTTCAGACGCTCGTTACACTGCCGTCGAGATCCAAGGAGCCATGCTCGGCAGACACGAGCAGGAATTGTCTGCTGCTCGCCATGCCGTGGAGAACCTGGCCGCTCAGGTTTCCGACCTCTCTGGACAGTTCCAGAGTCTCGTCTCGTGCCACCTGTTACTTCCTGGCCTGCCGAGCCTCCAGAACCTAGGGTTAATAACCCACCTTGCTACTCCGGGCAGCCCACTGAGTGCCGCTCCTTTCTCACGCAGTGTGAGATTGTGTTCTCTCTCAACCCAACACATACTCTAGAGAGAGCTCGGGTTGCTTACGTCATTTCACTCCTTACTGGCCGGGCTCGAGAATGGGGCACAGCTATCTGGGAGGCAAGGGCTGATTGCTCTAACAAGTTCCAGAACTTTAAAGAGGAGATGATTCGGGTTTTTGACCGTTCAGTTTTTGGTGGGGAGGCTTCTAGGGCCCTGGCTTCCTTATGCCAAGGTGAACGGTCCATAACGGATTATTCTATTGAGTTTCGCACTCTTGCTGCCTCTAGTGAGTGGAACGAGCCGGCGCTGCTCGCTCGTTTTCTGGAGGGACTCCACGCAGTGGTTAAGGATGAGATTCTCTCCCGGGAGGTTCCTTCAGATGTGGACTCTTTGATTGCTCTCGCCATCCGCATAGAACGACGGGTAGATCTTCGTCACCGGGCTCGTGGAAGAGAGCTCGCATCAACGGTGTTTCCCTGCTCCGCATCGCAACCATCTCCCTCCTCTGGCTTTGAGACTGAGCCCATGCAGCTGGGAGGGATTCGCATCTCGAATAAGGAGAGGGAACGGAGGATCACCAACCGCCTGTGCCTCTATTGCGGAGTTGCTGGACATTTTGTTAATTCATGTCCAGTAAAAGCCAGAGCTCATCTGTAAGCGGAGGGCTACAGGTGAGCGCAACTACTCAAGTCTCTCCATCAAAGTCCTGTACTACTTTGTCGGTCCACCTACGCTGGACCGGTTCGGGTGCTACATGTAGTGCCTTGATAGACTCTGGGGCTGAGGGTTGTTTCATGGACGAAGCATGGGTTCGGAAACATGACATTCCTTTCAGAGAGTTAGAGAAGCCTACGCCCATGTTCGCCTTAGATGGTAGTCATCTTCCCAGTATCAGATTTGAGACACTACCTTTAACCCTCACAGTATCTGGTAACCACAGTGAGACTATTTCTTTTTGATTTTCCGTTCACCGTTTACACCTGTTGTTTTGGGTCATCCCTGGCTAGTATGTCATAATCCTTCTATTAATTGGTCTAGTAATTCTATCCTATCCTGGAACGTTTCTTGTCATGTGAAGTGTTTAATGTCTGCCATCCCTCCCGTTTCTTCTGTCCCTACTTCTCAGGAGGAACCTGGCGATTTGACAGGAGTGCCGGAGGAATATCATGATCTGCGCACGGTCTTCAGTCGGTCCCGAGCCAACTCCCTTCCTCCTCACCGGTCGTATGATTGTAGTATTGATCTCCTTCCGGGGACCACTCCTCCTCGAGGTAGACTATACTCTCTGTCGGCTCCCGAACGTAAGGCTCTCGAGGATTATTTGTCTGTGTCTCTTGACGCCGGTACCATAGTGCCTTCTTCTTCTCCGGCCGGGGCGGGGTTCTTTTTTGTTAAGAAGAAGGACGGTACTCTGCGCCCCTGCGTGGATTATCGAGGGCTGAATGACATAACGGTTAAGAATCGTTATCCGCTTCCCCTTATGTCATCAGCCTTCGAGATTCTGCAGGGAGCCAGGTGCTTTACTAAGTTGGACCTTCGTAACGCTTACCATCTCGTGCGCATCAGAGAGGGGGACGAGTGGAAACGGCGTTTAACACTCCGTTAGGGCATTTTGAGTACCGGGTTCTGCCGTTCGGTCTCGCCAATGCGCCAGCTGTTTTTCAGGCATTAGTTAATGATGTTCTGAGAGACATGCTGAACATTTTTGTTTTTTGTCTATCTTGACGATATCCTGATTTTTTCTCCGTCACTCGAGATTCATGTTCAGCACGTTCGACGTGTTCTACAGCGCCTTTTAGAGAATTGTCTCTACGTAAAGGCTGAGAAGTGCTCTTTTCATGTCTCCTCCGTTACTTTTCTCGGTTCCGTTATTTCCGCTGAAGGCATTCAGATGGATTCCGCTAAGGTCCAAGCTGTCAGTGATTGGCCCGTTCCAAGGTCACGTGTCGAGTTGCAGCGCTTTTTAGGTTTCGCTAATTTCTATCGGCGTTTCATTCGTAATTTCGGTCAAGTTGCTGCCCCTCTCACAGCTCTTACTTCTGTCAAGACGTGTTTTAAGTGGTCCGGTTCCGCCCAGGGAGCTTTTGATCTTCTAAAAGAACGTTTTACGTCCGCTCCTATCCTCGTTACTCCTGACGTCACTAGACAATTCATTGTCGAGGTTGACGCTTCAGAGGTAGGCGTGGGAGCCATTCTATCCCAGCGCTTCCAGTCTGACGATAAGGTTCATCCTTGCGCTTATTTTTCTCATCGCCTGTCGCCATCTGAGCGCAACTATGATGTGGGTAACCGTGAACTGCTCGCCATCCGCTTAGCCCTAGGCGAATGGCGACAGTGGTTGGAGGGCGACCGTTCCTTTTGTCGTTTGGACAGACCATAAGAACCTTGAGTACATCCGTTCTGCCAAACGACTTAATGCCCGTCAAGCTCGTTGGGCGTTGTTTTTCGCTCGTTTCGAGTTTGTGATTTCTTACCGTCCGGGTAGCAAGAACACCAAGCCTGATGCCTTATCCCGTCTGTTTAGTTCTTCTGTGGCTTCTACTGATCCCGAGGGGATTCTTCCTTATGGGCGTGTTGTCGGGTTAACAGTCTGGGGAATTGAAAGACAGGTTAAGCAAGCACTCACGCACACTGCGTCGCCGCGCTTGTCCTAGTAACCTCCTTTTCGTTCCTGTTTCCACTCGTCTGGCTGTTCTTCAGTGGGCTCACTCTGCCAAGTTAGCTGGTCATCCCGGTGTTCGAGGCACTCTTGCGTCTATTCGCCAGCGCTTTTGGTGGCCGACTCAGGAGCGTGACACGCGCCGTTTCGTGGCTGCTTGTTCGGACTGCGCGCAGACTAAGTCGGGTAACTCTCCTCCTGCCGGTCGTCTCAGACCGCTCCCCATTCCTTCTCGACCATGGTCTCACATTGCCTTAGACTTCATTACCGGTCTGCCTTTGTCTGCGGGGAAGACTGTGATTCTGACGGTTGTCGATAGGTTCTCTAAGGCGGCACATTTCATTCCCCTCGCTAAACTTCCTTCCGCTAAGGAGACGGCACAAATCATTATTGAGAATGTATTCAGAATTCATGGCCTCCCGTTAGACGCCGTTTCAGACAGAGGCCCGCAATTCACGTCACAGTTTTGGAGGGAGTTCTGTCGTTTGATTGGTGCGTCCGTCAGTCTCTCTTCCGGGTTTCATCCCCAGTCTAACGGTCAAGCAGAGAGGGCCAATCAGACGATTGGTCGCATACTACGCAGCCTTTCTTTCAGAAACCCTGCGTCTTGGGCAGAACAGCTCCCCTGGGCAGAATACGCTCTGGTCGCTTCCTTCGTCTGCTACCGGGTTATCTCCGTTTCAGAGTAGTCTGGGTTACCAGCCTCCTCTGTTCTCATCCCAGCTTGCCGAGTCAGCGTTCCCTCCGCTCAAGCGTTTGTCCAACGTTGTGAGCGCACCTGGAGGAGGGTGAGGTCTGCACTTTGCCGTTACAGGGCACAGACGGTGAGAGCCGCCAATAAACGCAGGATTAAGAGTCCAAGGTATTGTTGCGGCCAGAGAGTGTGGCTTTCCACTCGCAACCTTCCTCTTACGACAGCTTCTCGTAAGTTGACTCCGCGGTTCATTGGTCCGTTCCGTGTCTCCCAGGTCGTCAATCCTGTCGCTGTGCGACTGCTTCTTCCGCGACATCTTCGTCGCGTCCATCCTGTCTTCCATGTCTCCTGTGTTAAGCCCTTTCTTCGCACCCCCGTTCGTCTTCCCTCCCCCTCCCGTCCTTGTCGAGAGCGCACCTATTTACAAGGTACATAAGATCATGGACATGCGTTCTCGGGGACGGGGTCACCAATACTTAGTGGATTGGGAGGGTTACGGTCCTGAGGAGAGGAGTTGGGTTCCGTCTCGGGACGTGCTGGACCGTTCACTCATCGATGATTTCCTCCGTTGCCGCCAGGATTCCTCCTCGAGTGCGCCAGGAGGCGCTCGGTGAGTGGGGGGTACTGTCATGTTTGTCATTTATTATCATGTCTTGTCCCTGTGCTCCCCATTCTATTCGTTTCCCTCTGCTGGTCTTATTTGGTTCTTTCCCTCCTTCTATCCCTCTCTCTCCCCCTCCCTCTCTCACTCTCTCGCTCTCTCTTCTCTCTATCGTTCCGTTCCTGCTCCCAGCTGTTCCTATTCCCTAATCATCATTTAGTCTTCCCACACCTGTTCCCGATCCTTTCCCCTGATTAGAGTCCCTATTTATTCCTTTGTGTTCCGTTCCTGTCCCGTCGGTTCCTTGTTTAGTATTCACCATGCTGTGATTGCGTTTCGCCCTGTCCTGTCGTGTTTTTGCTGTGATTGTGTATCGCCCTGTCCTGTCGTGTTTTTGCCTTCATCAGATGCTGCGTGTGAGCAGGTGTCTCTGTCAACTACGGCCTGCGCCTACCCGAAGCGACCTGCAGTCTGTGGCCGCTTCTCCAGTTATTCCCCTCTACAGACTAGAGGATTTTTGTTATTCCCTGTTTGGACTTAAATAAACTCTGTTTCTGTTAAGTCGCTTTTGGGTCCTCTTTCACCTGCATGACACATTTAGTCTTTTTACACCTGTTCCCTATTTTGTCTTCTGATTAGAGTCCCTATTTCTCCCCTTGTTTTCCACTTCTGTCCTTGTCGGATCCTTGTCTATTGTTCACCGTGCTGTGTCTGTGTATCGCCCTGTCGTGTCGTGTTTCCCTCAGATGCTGCGTGGTGAGCAGGTGTCTGAGTCTGCTACGTTCAAGTGCCTTCCCGAGGCAACCTGCAGTTCAAGATCGAGTCTCCAGTCTGTTCTTGTCATTACGAGTGGAATTGTGCTTTATGGTTGTAAATTTACTTTACTGGATTAAAGACTCTGTTTTCGCCAAGTCGCTTTTGGGTCCTCATTCACCTGCATAACAGAAGGATCCGACCAAGAATGGACCCAGCGACTATGGATTCTCTCTACTCTACTCTCGAGTTCCAGGGAGCGATGCTCGGCAGACACGAGCAGGAATTGTCTGCTGCTCGGCATGCCGTTGAGACCCTGGCCGCTCAGGTCTCCGACCTCTCAGGACAGTATCAGAGTCTTCGTCTCGTGTCACCAGCTACTTCCGGTTCTTCCGAGCCTCCGGAACCTAGGGTTAATAACCCACCATGTTATTCTGGGCAGCCCACTGAGTGCCGCTCCTTTCTCACCCAGTGTGATATAGTGTTCTCTCTCCAACCCAACACATACTCAAGAGAGAGAGCTCGGATTGCCCTACGTCATATCACTCCTTACTGGTCGGGCTCGGCAGTGGGGCACAGCTATCTGGGAGGCAAGCGCTGAGTGTACTAACAATTATCTGAACTTTAAAGAGGAGATGATAAGGGTTTTTGATCGCTCAGTTTTTGGGAAAGAAGCTTCCTGGTCCCTGTCTTCCCTATGTCAAGGTAATCGATCCATAACGGATTACTCTATAGAGTTTCGCACTCTTGCTGCCTCCAGTAACTGGAACGAGCAGGCGTTGCTCGCTCGTTTTCTGGAGGGACTCCACGCTAAGGTTAAGGATGAGATTCTCTCTCGGGAGGTTCCATCCAGCGTGGATTCTTTGATTGAACTCACTATTCGCATTGAACGACGGGTAGATCTTCGTCACCGAGCTCATAGAAGAGAGCTCGCGTTAACTGTGTCTCCCCTCTCTCCGACACTACCGTCTTTCCCCACTGACTCAGGTGTTGAGCCCATGCAGCTGGGGGTATTCGCATCTCGACTAAGGAGAGGGAACGGAGAATCACCAACCGCCTCTGTCTCTATTGCGGTTCCGCTGGTCATTTTGTCATTTCATGTCCAGTTAAAGGCCAGAGCTCATCAGTAGCGGAGGGCGACTGATAAGCGCTACTAGACGGTCCTCTCCGTCAAGTACATGTACTACCTTACCGGTCCATCTACGCTGGACCGGATCGGCAGCTTCCTGCAGTGCATTAATAGACTCTGGGGCAGAGGGCTGTTTTATGGACGAAGCCTGGGCGCGGGAACATGACATTCCTCTCAGACAGTTAGGGAGCCCACGGTCATGTTTGCCTTGGATGGTAGTGCTCTCCCCAGTATATTATATGAAACACTACCTTTAACCCTCACTGTATCTGGTAACCATAGTGAGACCATTTCTTTTTGATTTTTTGTTCACCTTTTACACCTGTTGTTTTGGGTCATCCCTGGCTAGTGTGTCATAATCCTTCTTTTGATTGGTCTAGTAATTCTATCCTTTCCTGGAACGTTTCTTGTCATGTGACGTGTTTAATGTCTGCTATTTCTCCTGTTTGTTCTGTCCCCTCTTCTCAGGAGGAACCTGGTGATTTGACAGGAGTGCCGGAGGAATATCATGGTCTGCGCACGGTCTTCAGTCGGTCCAGAACCAACTCCCTTCCTCCTCACCGGTCATATAATTGTTGTTCTGATCTCTTCAAGAAGCGTTTTGCATCCGCTTCGATCCTTGTTGCACCTGACGTCACTAAACAGTTTATTGTTGAGGTTGACGCGTCGGGGGTGGGCGTGGGAGCCATTCTGTCCCAGCGCTCCGATACTGACGATGGGGTCCACCCTTGTGCGTATTTTTCTCATCGCCTGTCACCGTCGGAACGTAACTATGATGTGGCTAACCGCGAACTGCTCGCCATCCGTTTAGCCCTAGGCAAATGGCGACAGTGGTTGGAGGGGGCGACCGTGCCTTTGTCGTTTGGACTGACCAAGAGAACCTTGAGTACATCTGTTCTGCCAAACGACTGAATGCGCGTCATGCTCGTTGGGCGTTGTTTTTCGCTCGTTTCGAATTCGTTATTTCTTATTGCCCGGGTACTAAGAACACCAAGCCTCATGCTTTATCCCGTCTCTTTAGTTCTTCTGTGGCTTCTACCGATCCCGAGGGGATCCTTCCTGTTGGGCGTGTTGTCGGGTTGACTGTCTGGGGAATTGAGACAGGTTAAGCAAACACTCACGCACACTGCGTCGCCGCGCGCTTGCCCTAGTAACCTTCTTTTCGTTCCTGTTTCTACTCGTCTGGCTGTTCTTCAGTGGGCTCACTCTGCCAAGTTAGCTGGCCATCCCGGCGTTCGGGGTACGCTTGCTTCTATTCGCCAGCGGTTTTGGTGGCCTACTCAGGAGCGTGACACGCGCCGTTTCGTGGCTGCGTGTTCAGACTGCGCGCAGAAGAAGTCTGGTAATTTTTTTCTGCTTCTGCTCCTGGTCTTGCTGGGTCTCAGTCTGTTCCCTGCCATCGCATCTCTCCTGTTCTTGTTCCTGCCCTTGCTGTGTCTCAGTCTGTCCCTAGTTGTTACTCTCCTGGCCTGTTTGGTCCTGTTTGCTCTAAAGCTTTCAGTTCTCTACCCGTGTCTCATTTTTTTTTAGAGTAGTACCCTAGTTTCCCTTTTATCGTTTTTCGTTACGGTCCTGAGGAGAGGAGTTGGGTTCTTTCTCGGGACGTGCTGGACCGTTTGTGATCTATGATTTCCTCCGTTGCCGCCAGTGTTCCTCCTCGAGAGCGCCAGGAGGCGCCGGTGAGTGGGGGTACTGTCATGTTTTGTCATATATTGTCTTGTCATTATGCTTTCCCTTCTGTTCGTTTCCCCTGCTGGTCTTATTAGGTTCGCTCCCTTTTCTATCCCTCTCTCTCCCCCTCCCTCTCTCCTCTCTCTATCGTTCCGTTCCTGCTCCCAGCTGTTCCTCATTCTCCTAACTCACTCATTTAGTCTTTTACACCTGTTCCCTATTTTGTCTTCTGATTAGAGTCCCTATTTCTCCCCTTGTTTTCCACTTCTGTCCTTGTCGGATCCTTGTCTATTGTTCACCGTGCTGTGTCTGTGTATCGCCCTGTCGTGTCGTGTTTCCCTCAGATGCTGCGTGGTGAGCAGGTGTCTGAGTCTGCTACGTTCAAGTGCCTTCCCGAGGCAACCTGCAGTTCAAGATCGA
>NW_025755031.1:0-8294 GCF_021184085.1 Oncorhynchus gorbuscha
GGATTACTGGGCGAGTGAGTATTTTCATGCTTGTCAAAAGTGTTCTTTTTGTGGTTCCCCAGTTCTCTACTGTCTCCTCTAGATTGTCTGTTCTGGAGAGGACTGTTACATTACAGCCTTATTCTAAAATTGACTAAATCATTTTTTCCCTCTCATCAATCTACACACAATACCTCATAATGACAAAAGATGGGGAGCATTGCTGCACAGCTATTTTCAGGTCTCTCCAGACATGTTCGGTCGGATTCATGTCCGGGCTTTGGCTGGGCCACTCAAGGACATTCAGAGACTTGTTCCAAAGCCAATTCTGCCTTGTCTTGGCGGTGTGCTTAGGGTTGTTGTCCTGTTGGAAGGTGAAGCTTCACCCCAGTCTGAGGTCCTGAGCACTCTGGAGCAGGTTTTCATCAAGGATCTCTCTGCACTTTGCTCCATTCATCTTTCCCTCGATCCTGACTACTCTGCCAGTCCCTACAGTTGAAAAACATCCCCACAGCATGATACTGCCACCTCCGTGCTTCATCATAGGGATGGTATTGGCCAGGTGATGAGCGGTGCCTGGTTTCCTCCAGATGTGACGTTTGGCACTCTTGGTTTCATTAGACCAGATAATCTTGTTTCTCATGGTCTGAGAGTCCTTTAGGTGCCTTTTGGCAAACTCCAAGCGGGCTGTCATTTGCCTTTTACTGAGGAGTGGCTTCCGTCTGGCCACTCTACCATAAAGGCCTGATTGGTGCTGCAGAGATGGTTGTCTTTCTGGAAGGTTCCCCATCTCCACAGAGGAACTCTGGATCTCTGTCAGAGTAACCATCGGGTTCTTGGTCACCTCTCTGACCAAGGCCCTTCTCCCGATTGTTCAGTTTGGTCGGGCGGCCAGCTCTAGGAAGACTCTTGGTGGTTCCAAACTTCTTCCATTTAAGAATGATGGAGGCCTCTGTTTTCTTGGGGACCTTAAATGCTTCAGACATTTTTTGGTGTCCTTCCACAGATCTGTGCCTCAACACAGTCCTGTCTTGGAGTTCTACGGACAATTCATTTGACCCCATTGCTTGGTTTTTGCTCTGACATGCACTGTCAACTGTGGGACCTTATATATACAGGTGTGTGTGCCTTTCCAAATCATGTCCAATCAATTGAATTGACAACAGGTGGACTCCAATCAAGTTATAGAAACATCTCAAGAATGATAAATGGAAACAGGATGCACCTGAGCTCAATTTTGAGTCTCATAGCAAAGGGTCTGAATACTTATGTATTTCTGTTTATTATATTTTATCAATTTGCAAACATTTATAAAATCCTGATGTTGCTTTGTCATTATGGGGTAGTGTGTGTAGATTGATGAAGACATTTGTTTCTTTAATTGATTTTTAGAATAATGCTGTAGAGTAACAAAATGTGGAAAAAGTGAAGGTGTCTGAACACTTTCCAAATGCACCGTAAGTGAATGGAGGAGATCAGTAATCAACATCACTACTTAGCTCATTTGCAGCTCCCTGGACCACTGAAGTATGGCCTTTCTGAGAGAGCGAGAGCGAGAGAGCGAGAGCGAGAGAGAGAGAGAGAACAGTAAAAACCACCCCAAACCTCTCACACAGACATTCCAACAGAGACATTAAAGGCATTAACCTGGTGCACACAGAAAACACATGAATCACAGTTTCTTTCATTTGACAGAAAAGACACCCCTGCCCAATTCCCGGTTCAACCCGTACCAACCAGCTGCTAGTGGCCAGGGCTCCATGTAGAACCCTCCACTAGAGGTCCCTGACCTCTTTGGTACTGGGGGTTTGTAGAGCCCCCTCCACCTAAAACCCATCATACTCTCCGCCCCACATACCCTCTGCCACTGATGTGCCTTCTCTCCTGTTAGGTTCTTAATGTTCCTTACCTTAACGCAAAGGTTGTAGAGGGCTTTACCTCCCACCCCCTCAAACTCCCCCAGGCTCGGAGTGTTAAAATCTAACAAGTCCTCCAGACCCCCTTGCCAGTCTCCTTGGGACAGGAACCACCTCCACCTGGCAAGTCTTGACACCACTGCCTGTGACAGCCCCTCCCAGTCTTCCGTACCCACTTATCCGAGCCCAGGTACACCCCCAACTCTTTAAGCCCTTCACAACCCCACTGCAAACCCCTGGAAGCAGAGGGAGGAGCCCTATCCCCCCATGCCCAACATAACAGAGCTTTGCTCTTTCCCCAGTTTACCTTATCTGATGAAGCTCCATCGTACACCTTCAGACTGGTCTGTAGTGTCTGCATATCTTGCCCATCCCTGACCATCACAGAAACATCATCTACATATGCTGAGACTGCTATTCCTGTCACCACATCCATGCCTGTCCAGCACACTCCCCCGCAGTCTCCTGCGTAGCAGTCCTAAAAAAGGCTCAATGGCTAATGTGTACAACTGCCCAGATAGACAAGGATGCCCTCTAATGCCCAGTCTCACCCAGACTGGCCTACTGAGCCCCCCCTCCCACCTTGACCATACATGACGCCCCAGCATACAACAGCTTCACACATGTCAAAAAACTCTTCCCAAACCCAAACACAGACATCACATTAAACAGATACTCATGGTCCACTCTATCAAAAGCCTTCTCTTGATCTAAAGAGACCAGTCCAAAGTTCACATTAGAACCTCTCGACAAGTCCACATGTCCCTAATTAAAAACAAGTTGTCCGTGATTGAGCGTCCCGGTACACAATATGTTTGGTCCTTATGTACTATCGAGTCCAACTGGGACTGTTCAGTCTGTTAGAGAGGACTTTGGCAAATATGTTGTAGTACGCACAGAGTAATGCCACCGGCCTCCAGTTCTTAGGTTCACACAAGTCCCCTTTTTTGGGCAGGAGAGTCAGAGCCGCCCGACGGCAGCTCATCGGCATCTCTCCTACCCCGACGCATTCACGCAACACGCACAAGAAGTCCTGTCCAATTATTCCCCAGACTTTTTTATAAAACTCCACTGGGAGTCCATCGACCCCCGGTGCACGACCGGGGGACATCTGGGTTACGGCCTCTGCCAGTTCATGGGACAACAGAGGAATGTCCATTTCATCCCACCATTGACTCAGAGACTCATACTCCTCTCTTCGCTGCCCCCACCTTTCCCAAAAGTTCTGGAAACCTGAGCAAAAAGTGGTATCATGTAAGAGCTTTACATTGAACTTCCAATGAGATGCCTGCCGGGGCCATGGTGAAATAGACAGCCGACCCATGGTTATGTGATGAACCGAAAACCCCACCAGGAGAATGGTAGCGCCCAGCAGCCTATTGCTCCGAATCCTAGACATGTAAAACCGATCAAGTCGGGCTGCACTCACCCTTGCCCCAAAAACCTTCACCCATGTATACTGTCTTGTGTTGGGATGTTTAGTTCTCCAAACATCCACTAGGTCGAACTGATTAAACATGTCCCTTAACACTCCCACTGACACTGAATGAGGCTCTTCCTCATTTCTGTCTTTTGTAAAATCCATTGTACAGTTCCTGCCCCCTCCGACCACCAGCGTCTCCTCAGGCGCTACGTGTGAGAGTTCCTGTCTAAGACTCCCAAATAGAACCCCTCTTTCTCTCCCTGTGTTAGGCGCATACACATTTATAAAGACAAAACCCACGCTGTTCATTTCTGTTTTAACAACAAGCAGCCTACCTTTACACACCTCCTTTGAGGATTACAAAGTTTTACAGACATCCCCGGTGCAAAAAGGACTGTCTCTCCTGCAATAAGATTTGTCTCATGGCTCAACACACAGACAGCCCTGGTGCAAAAAGGACTAAGATCTGTTCCATGGCTCAACAAACAGACAGCCCCGGTGCAAAAGGACTGTCTCCCCTGCACTAAGATCTGTTCCATGGCTCAACACACAGACAGCCCCGGTGCAAAAAGGACTGTCTCTCCTGCACTAAGATCTGTCCCATGGCTCAACACACAGACAGCCCCGGTGCAAAAGGACTGTCTCCCTGCACTAAGATCTGTCCCATGGCTCAACACACAGACAGCCCCGGTGCAAAAAGGACTGTCTCTCCTGCACTAAGATCTGTCCCATGGCTCAACACACAGACAGCCCCGGGGCAAAAAGGACTGTCTCTCCTGCACTAAGATCTGTCCCATGGCTCAACACACAGACAGTCCCGGTGCAAAAGGACTGTCTCCCCTGCACTAAGATCTGTCCCATGGCTCAACACACTTGCCCCTTTCCACCAGAGCACCCAATCGACTTCATTCAACACATCACTATGCGTCTCCTGCAGAAACAACACCTGTACTTTTTTTGTTTTACATATTCACCCAACACACTCCTCTTTCCCGCATCTCTGGCACCATTTATATTGAGCGATCCTTTCCAGAGTCTCCATAAGAAGTGGGAGAAAAGCCAGCAGAGAAAGAGACCAATAGCAAAGCTCAAAAAGCCCCAGTGTCAGAAAGAAAATATACATCTAAACCGTGTCTGAAGGTAAACCTTTACGCACTGTTGTGACCCACTTCCTCAACCTAAACCGTTTCCTGGGTGAGAGGACACCAAAGCCCCTCATTTCTCATAGCATGTTGTTCTGATATTACAAACTTTCTCGGATCAGAAAAAAAGCCTCAAGATGAACTTTGTTCCCCTTAGTCTCATTCAGGAACCTTGTCAATTCTCTCAACGTGTACTTAGACCCCTCTGCTTGACTGGCTATCAGCTCCGGGCCCATTGAAGAGGAGTCTGAAAAAAATAAACCCCCATCTTCTTCCTCAGACTCACTTACTTCCTCATCTCTATCTCCCACCCTGACCACCTGCCCTTTCTCTCTGGTCAGGGCATCACTCACAGCAACAGGCAACATTTCCATGGTGCTTTTGTCCACACCCTTTTTCCTTTTCCTCTTGACACCCTCCTCCTCCTCCCCTAATCTCTTACACTTCCCCACTATACTCTCCTCATCCACTAGAATAACCTGACTAGACCCAGCATCATCTACACCACCCTCCTCCTCCCCTAGTCTCTTACACTTCCCCACTATACTCTCCTCATCCACTAGAATAACCTGACTAGACCCAGCCTCATCTACACCACCCTCCTCCTCCCCCCTAGTCTCTTACACGTCCCCCTATACTCTCCTCATCCACTAGAATAACCTGCCTAGACCCAGCATCATCTACACCACCCTCCTCCTCCCCCTAATCTCTACACTTCCCCACTATACTCTCCTCATCCACTAGCATAACCTGACTAGACCCAGCATCATCTACACCACCCTCCTCCTCCCCCTAATCTCTTACACTTCCCCACTATACTCTCCTCATCCACTAGCATAACCTGCCTAGACCCAGCATCATCTACACCACCCTCCTCCTCCCCTAGTCTCTTACACGTCCCCCTATACTCTCCTCATCCACTAGAATAACCTGCCTAGACCCAGCATCATCTACACCACCCTCCTCCTCCCTAGTCTCTTACACGTCCCCCTATACTCTCCTCATCCACTAGAATAACCTGCCTAGACCCAGCATCATCTACACCACCCTCCTCCTCCCCCTAGTCTCTTACACTTCCCCTATACTCTCCTCATCCACTAGAATAACCTGCCTAGACCCAGCCTCATCTACACCACCCTCCTCCTCCCCCTAGTCTCTTACACTTCCCCCTATACTCTCCTCATCCACTAGAATAACCTGCCTAGACCCAGCCTCATCTACACCACCCTCCTCCTCCCCCTAGTCTCTTACACTTCCCCCTATACTCTCCTCATCCACTAGAATAACCTGACTAGACCCAGCCTCATCTACACCACCCTCCTCCTCCCCCCTAGTCTCTTACACTTCCCCCTATACTCTCCTCATCCACTAGAATAACCTGCCTAGACCCAGCCTCATCTACACCACCCTCCTCCTCCCCTAGTCTCTTACACTTCCCCTATACTCTCCTCATCCACTAGAATAACCTGCCTAGACCCAGCCTCATCTACACCACCCTCCTCCTCCCCTAGTCTCTTACACTTCCCCTATACTCTCCTCATCCACTAGAATAACCTGACTAGACCCAGCCTCATCTACACCACCCTCCTCCTCCCCCTAGTCTCTTACACTTCCCCACTATACTCTCCTCATCCACTAGAATAACCTGCCTAGACCCAGCCTCATCTACACCACCCTCCTCCTCCCCCTAGTCTCTTACACTTCCCCACTATACTCTCCTCATCCACTAGCATAACCTGCCTAGACCCAGCATCATCTACACCACCCTCCTCCTCCCCTAGTCTCTTACACGTCCCCCTATACTCTCCTCATCCACTAGAATAACCTGCCTAGACCCAGCCTCATCTACACCACCCTCCTCCTCCCCCTAGTCTCTTACACTTCCCCACTATACTCTCCTCATCCACTAGAATAACCTGCCTAGACCCAGCCTCATCTACACCACCCTCCTCCTCCCCCTAGTCTCTTACACTTCCCCCTATACTCTCCTCATCCACTAGAATAACCTGCCTAGACCCAGCATCATCTACACCACCCTCCTCCTCCCTAGTCTCTTACACTTCCCCACTATACTCTCCTCATCCACTAGAATAACCTGCCTAGACCCAGCCTCATCTACACCACCCTCCTCCTCCCCCTAGTCTCTTACACTTCCCCACTATACTCTCCTCATCCACTAGAATAACCCTGCCTAGACCCAGCCATCATCTACACCACCCTCCTCCTCCTCCCTAGTCTCTTACACGTTCCCACTATACTCTCCTCATCCACTAGAATAACTCTAGCCTAGACCCAGCCTCATCTACATCCACCCTCCTCCCTCCCTAGTCTCTTGACACTTCCTCACTATACTTCCTCATCCACTAGAATAACCTGCCTAGACCCAGCATCATCTACACCACCCTCCTCCTCCCCTAGTCTCTTACACTTCCCCACTATACTCTCCTCATCCACTAGCATAACCTGCCTAGACCCAGCATCATCTACACCACCCTCCTTCCTCCCTAGTCTTCTACACTTCCCTACTATACTCTCTCATCCACTAGAATAACCTGACTAGACCCAGCATCATCTACACCACCCTCCTCCTCCCCTAGGTCTCTTACAGATTCCCCATATACTCTCCTCATCCACTAGAATAACCTGACTAGACCCAGCATCATCTACACCACCTTCCTCTAGTCCTACACTTCCCCCCATAGTCTCTTATCCACTCAGAATAACCTCCCCAGCCTCATCTACACCATACTTGCCACGTCCCTTTATACTTCATCCACTAGAATAACCTGCCTAGACCCAGCCTCATCACACCACCCTCCTCCTCCCCTAATCTCTCTACACTTCCCACTATACTCTCCTCATCCACTAGAATAACCTGCCTAGACCCAGCATCATCTACACCACCCTCCTCCTCCCCCTAATCTCTTACACTTCCTACTATACTCTCTCATCCACTAGAATAACCTGCCTAGACCCAGCATCATCTACACCACCCTCCTCCTCCCCCTAATCTCTTACACGCTCCCCACTATACTCTCCTCATCCACTAGAATAACCTGCCTAGACCCAGCATCATCTACACCACCCTCCTCCTCCCCTAGTCTCTTACACGTACCTCCTCATCCACTATACTGCCTCAGCATCATCTCCACCCTCCTCCTCAGAATAACCTGCCCAGACCCAGCATCATATCTACACCACCTCCTCCTCCCCTAGTCTCTTACACGCCCCCTATACTCTCCTCATCCACTAGAATAACCTGCCTAGACCCAGCATCATCTACACCACCCTCCTCCTCCCCCCCTAGTCTCTTACACGTCCCCCTATACTCTCCTCATCCACTAGAATAACCTGCCTAGACCCAGCCTCATCTACACCACCCTCCTCCTCCCCCTAGTCTCTTACACTTCCCCACTATACTCTCCTCATCCACTAGAATAACCTGCCTAGACCCAGCCTCATCTACACCACCCTCCTCCTCCCCTAGTCTCTTACACGTCCCCCTATACTCTCCTCATCCACTAGAATAACCTGCCTAGACCCAGCCTCATCTACACCACCCTCCTCCTCCCCCTAGTCTCTTACACGTCCCACTATACTCTCCTCATCCACTAGAATAACTCTGCCTAGACCCAGCCTCATCTACACCACCCTCCTCCTCCCCCTAGTCTCTTACACTTCCCCACTATACTCTCCTCATCCACTAGAATAACCTGCCTGGACCCAGCATCATCTACACCTACCCTCCTCCTCCCCTAGTCTCTTACACGTCCCCCTATACTCTCCTCATCCACTAGAATAACCTGCCTAGACCCAGCCTCCGCTACACCACCA
>NW_025755032.1:0-8294 GCF_021184085.1 Oncorhynchus gorbuscha
CCTCCGGTACCTCCACCTCATTCTCTCTATCCCTCTGTTCAATCCCTCCCTCTAACTCCATCCTTACGGTACCTCCACCTCATTCTCTCTATCGCTCTGTTCAATCCCTCCCTCTAACTCCACCCCTCTGTAACCTCCACCTCATTCTCTCTATCCCTCTGTTCAATCCCTCCCTCTAACTCCACCCCTCTGTAACCTCCACCTCATTCTCTCTATCCCTCTAACTCCACCCCTCTGTTACCTCCACCCATCTCTCCTTATTCCTCTGTTCCATTCCCTTATTAACAGTATCACTCATCTTCAACCAGTACCTCCTTCTGGTCCTTGACCTCCTCCACTACACTCTTAGTAAAAAAAACTTGTTGTAAAACCATTTTTGGTACTATGTAGACCCTTTTTGGTTCCAGATAGAACCCTTTTGGGTTGTAGACCCCATTCCACAGAGGGTTCTACATGGAACCAAAAATGATTCTACCTGGAAACAAAAAGGGTTCTACATGGAACCAAAAAGGATTCTACCTGGAACCAAAAAGGATTCTACCTAGAACCAAAAAGGGTTCTCCTTTGGGGACAGCTGAATAACCTTTTTTTCTAAGAGTGCACCCTCGTTCTAGTTCCCTCTCTCTCTCAGCCCTCCAACCATCTCCCTGCTCATGAATATCTCCTCCTTTAATGTCTCACCCTCAAAAATCCATTCCCCATCTTTCTCACCCTCCCACATTCCATCCCTCCGTGTCTCTCCCTCCATCTGAGAGTCATGTCTATCACCTCAACAGCATGTTTCACTCTACCCTTCTCTCTCGTTCTCTTTCTCTCTCTCCTCTCGTTCTTTCTCTCAGATCCCTTTACTGGTTTGAACCCATTCAACACAATGACTCCAGAGGTACAAACCGTGAACACATCATGTCGTTTCACAGCAAACCAGCTCAACATTAGGCTCCAATGGGAAGAGTAGTCTACCTACTTAACAGTGCCCTTTCACATGCCGAGAAGAGTTGGCCCCCATTGTTTTCTCTGCCTTCTTGAGTGGCACTGACATTTTAAAATGTGTCCCCGTCGCACCCCTATTCCATATAGTGCACTACTTTGGACCCAGGACCCTTGAGGCTTGACACACACTGTCCCAGAGTCTCCTCTCCTTCATCAGCACAGGCCGAAAAAACACAGGATGGGTGACAACAAAGGCAAAAGTCTACTGTAGTTATCTTTTCCCCAATAACCCAGGCTAGTGAAGACTGAAGCACAGAATACCGGCTTGGAGAGAGAGAGGGATGCTGGAGATGGAGGTGTGTGTGTGTGTGTGTGTGTGTGTGTGTGTGTGTGTGTGTGTGTGTGTGTGTGTGTGTGTGTGTGTGTGTGTGTGTGTGTGTGTGTGTGTGTGTGTGTGTGTGTGTGTGTGTGTGTGTGTGTGTGTGTGTGTATGACAGGTGGTGCTCACAGCGAGAGGGACATGTTGTATAAGCACATGAGGGTGGGGTGAGGAAGTAGATATGTTGCCAATGAACCCTGGGCCTGGAGATGTGTTAATTTAGCTTGTTAGTCTTTTCTGTTTACTATGTACACAAGCGATGGACATTTACAGTGTCGGGTATGCACACATAATTACAACTGACCTAAATGCAGTAAGGGGTTGTAAAGGAATAGGAAAGATTAAAGCCTCGGCACCATCTGCAGGATACCTGAATAAAACAGCTATCAGCTCCTATCAGCTCTATACAAGTAACTCTATACCACTAACAACTAAATCAACTCCTATCAACTGGTATACTATTAACTCCTATCAACTACTATATAATAAACTACAATACTATTAACTCCTATCAACTATTATACAATTAACTAGTATACTATTAGCTCCTATCAACTCCTATACTATTAACTCCTATCAACTACTATATAATAAACTACAATACTATTAACTCCTATCAACTACTATATAATAAACTACAATACTATTAGCTCCTATCAACTATTATATAATTAACTAGTATACTATTAACTCCTATCAACTCCTATACTATTAACTCCTATCAACTCCTATACCATTAACTCCTATACTATCAACTCCTATACTATCAACTCCTATCAACTCCTATACTATCAACTCCTATACTATCAACTCCTATACTATCAACTCCTATACTATTAGCTACTATAAACTCCTATACTATTAACTCCTATCAACTCCGGTATATCAACTACTATACTATTAACTTATATACTATCAACTTATATACTATCAACTCCTATACTATCAACTCCGATACTATCAACTCATATACTATCAACCCCTATCAACTACTATACTATTAACTCCTATCAACTACTATACTATTAGCTCCTATCACCTACTATACTATTCACTCCTATCAACTCCTATACTATCAACTCCGATACTATCAACTCATATACTATCAACCCCTATCAACTACTATACTATTCACTCCTATCAACTCCTATACTATCAACTCATATACTATCAACCCCTATCAACTACTATACTATTCACTCCTATCAACTCCTATACTATTAGCTCCTATCACCTACTACACTATTCACTCCTATCAACTCCTACACTATTAACTCCTATCAACTCCTATACTATTAACTCCTATCAACTCCTATACTATTAACTCCTATCAACTCCTACACTATTAACTCCTATAACTCCTATACTATTAACTCTATCAGCTCTATACTATTAACTCCTATCAGCTCCTATACTATCAACTCCTATACTATTAACTCCTATCAACTCCTATACTATTAACTCCTATCAACTCCTATACTATTAACTCCTATCAACTCCTATACTATTCACTCCTATCAACTCCTATACTATCAACTCCTATACTATCAACTCCTATCAACTCCATCACTATTAACTCCTATCAACTCCTATACTATCAACTCCTATACTATCAACTCCTATCAACTCCATCACTATTAACTCCTATCAACTCCTATACTATCAACTCCTATCAACTCCATCACTATTAACTCCTATCAACTCCTATACTATCAACTCCTATCAACTACTACGAACTTTAATTAAAACATGTAGAGCACAGGAGGCTGCTGAGGGGTGGACGGCTCATAATAATGTTTGGAACAGAGCGAATGGAATGAAACCACGTGTTTGATGTATTTGATCCCACTCCACTGATTCCCTCAGTCATTACCTGGCCCGTTCTCCCCCAATGAAGGTCCACCAACCTCCTATGGTGATCTAAGAACTGTGGTGTCTATCGTTATGTTACAATGCTTCAATATGGCCTGTATTTCAGTAACAATCTGATAGCATGCTGGCATTATAAAAACTGCTAGTTGAATCAAAACTGACTGGACATATGGTTTTATTTTGTCTCTTTATGCGTGCATCTGAAATGACCCCTATTCCCCATATACTGCACTATGTTGACAAACACTATGTTTGTGCCCTATAGGCCCTATGGTCAAATGTAGTGCACTATATATAATAGGAAAGGGGTTCCATTTGGGACACCCTGTCTGTGTCAGTTGTTGAGGCCTCCCAGTTCCTGGGCCTTCTGCCTGATGTTCTGGTTGAAAGGCATCATGAAGTCCTCAAAGTCCACCTCGTAGGACAGACGGTCTCTCCTCTCCTCCTTCCTCTCAATCAGCTGGCTGCTGGTCAGCTGCTTACCCCACACCTGACAAGGGAGTGAGGAGGGAGAGAGAGAGAGCGAGAGAGAGAGAGAATTAGAGAAGGGGAGAAAGAGAGAAGGAAAGATCGGGAGAGAAATAGAGAGAAGAGATGTTAGAGTGAGAAAAAAAAGAGAGAGGGGGTGGGAGGGGCAGCAGAGGGAGACAAAGGGGGGGACAGCAGAGTGAGACAAAGAGGGTGGGGTGGGAGAGGGGCAGCAGAGGGAGACAAAGAGGGTGGGTTGGGAGAGGGGCAGCAGACATAGACAAAGGGGAGGGGGACAGCAGAGTGAGACAAAGAGGGTGGGGTGGGAGAGGGGCAGCAGACATAGACAAAGGGGAGGGGGACAGCAGAATGAGACAAAGAGGGTGGGGTGGGAGAGGGGCAGCAGACATAGACAAAGGGGAGGGGGACAGCAGAGTGAGACAAAGAGGGTGGGGTGGGAGAGGGGCAGCAGACATAGACAAAGGGGAGGGGGACAGCAGAATGAGACAAAGAGGGTGGGGTGGGAGAGGGGCAGCAGACATAGACAAAGGGGAGGGGGACAGCAGAGTGAGACAAAGAAGGGGGAGACAGCAGAGTGAGACATTACATTTACATTTACATTTAAGTCATTTAGCAGACGCTCTTATCCAGAGCGACTTACAAATTGGTGCATTCACCTTATGACATCCAGTGGGACAGTCACTTAACAATAGTGCATCTAAAACTTAGGGGGTGGGGTGAGAGGGATTACTTAACCTATCCTAGGTATTCCTTAAAGAGGTGGGGTTTCAGGTGTCTCCGGAAGGTGGTGATTGACTCCGCTGTCCTGGCGTCGTGAGGGAGTTTGTTCCACCATTGGGGGCCAGGGCAGCGAACAGTTTTGACTGGGCTGAGCGGGAGCTGTACTTCCTCAGTGGTAGGGAGGCGAGCAGGCCAGAGGTGGATGAACGCAGTGCCCTTGTTTGGGTGTAGGGCCTGATCAGAGCCTGGAGGTACTGAGGTGCCGTTCCCCTCACAGCTCCGTAGGCAAGCACCATGGTCTTGTAGCGGATGCGAGCTTCAACTGGAAGCCAGTGGAGAGAACGGAGGAGCGGGGTGACGTGAGAGAACTTGGGAAGGTTGAACACCAGACGGGCTGCGGCGTTCTGGATGAGTTGAAGGGGTTTAATGGCACAGGCAGGGAGCCCAGCCAACAGCGAGTTGCAGTAATCCAGACGGGAGATGACAAGTGCCTGGATTAGGACCTGCGCCGCTTCCTGTGTGAGGCAGGGTCGTACTCTGCGGATGTTGTAGAGCATGAACCTACAGGAACGGGCCACCGCCTTGATGTTAGTTGAGAACGACAGGGTGTTGTCCAGGATCACGCCAAGGTTCTTGGCGCTCTGGGAGGAGGACACAATGGAGTTGTCGACCGTGATGGCGAGATCATGGAACGGGCAGTCCTTCCCCGGGAGGAAGAGCAGCTCCGTCTTGCCGAGGTTCAGCTTGAGGTGGTGATCCGTCATCCACACTGATATGTCTGCCAGACATGCAGAGATGCGATTCGCCACCTGGTCATCAGAAGGGGGAAAGGAGAAGATTAATTGTGTGTCGTCTGCATAGCAATGATAAGAGAGACCATGTGAGGTTATGACAGAGCCAAGTGACTTGGTGTATAGCGAGAATAGGAGAGGGCCAAGAACAGAGCCCTGGGGGACACCAGTGGTGAGAGCGCGTGGTGAGGAGACAGATTCTCGCCACGCCACCTGGTAGGAGCGACCTGTCAGGTAGGACGCAATCCAAGCGTGGGCCGCGCCGGAGATGCCCAACTCGGAGAGGGTGGAGAGGAGGATCTGATGGTTCACAGTATCGAAGGCAGCCGATAGATCTAGAAGGATGAGAGCAGAGGAGAGAGAGTTAGCTTTAGCAGTGCGGAGCGCCTCCGTGATACAGAGGAGAGCAGTCTCAGTTGAATGACTAGTCTTGAAACCTGACTGATTTGGATCAAGAAGGTCATTGAGAGAGAGATAGCGGGAGAGCTGGCCAAGGACGGCACGTTCAAGAGTTTTGGAGAGAAAAGAAAGAAGGGATACTGGTCTGTAATTGTTGACATCGGAGGGATCGAGTGTAGGTTTTTTCAGAAGGGGTGCAACTCTCGCTCTCTTGAAGACGGAAGGGACGTAGCCAACGGTCAGGGATGAGTTGATGAGCGAGGTGAGGTAAGGGAGAAGGTCTCCGGAAATGGTCTGGAGAAGAGAGGAGGGGATAGGGTCAAGCGGGCAGGTTGTTGGGCGGCCGGCCGTCACAAGACGCGAGATTTCATCTGGAGAGAGAGGGGAGAAAGAGGTCAGAGCACAGGGTAGGGCAGTGTGAGCAGAACCAGCGGTGTCGTTTGACTTAGCAAACGAGGATCGGATGTCGTCGACCTTCTTTTCAAAATGGTTGACGAAGTCATCTGCAGAGAGGGAGGAGGGGGGAGGGGGCGGAGGATTCAGGAGGGAGGAGAAGGTGGCAAAGAGCTTCCTAGGGTTAGAGGCAGATGCTTGGAATTTAGCGTGGTAGAAAGTGGCTTTAGCAGCAGAGACAGAGGAGGAAAATGTAGAGAGGAGGGAGTGAAAGGATGCCAGGTCCGCAGGGGAGGCGAGTTTTCCTCCATTTCCGCTCGGCTGCCCGGAGCCCTGTTCTGTGAGCTCGCAATGAGTCATCGAGCCACGGAGCGGGAGGGGAGGACCGAGCCGGCCTGGAGGATAGGGGACATAGAGAGTCAAGGGATGCAGAGAGGGAGGAGAGGAGGGTTGAGGAGGCAGAATCAGGAGATAGGTGGGAGAAGGTTTGAGCGGAGGGAAGAGATGATAGGATGGAAGAGGAGAGAGTAGCGGGGGAGAGAGAGCGAAGGTTGGGACGGCGCGATACCATCCGAGTAGGGGCAGTGTGGGAGGTGTTGGATGAGAGCGAGAGGGAAAAGGATACAAGGCAGTGGTCGGAGACTTGGAGGGGAGTTGCAGTGAGGTTAGTGGAAGAACAGCATCTAGTAAAGATGAGGTCGAGCGTATTGCCTGCCTTGTGAGTAGGGGGGAAGGTGAGAGGGTGAGGTCAAAAGAGGAGAGGAGTGGAAAGAAGGAGGCAGAGAGGAAAGAGTCAAAGGTAGACGTGGGGAGGTTAAAGTCGCCCAGAACTGTGAGAGGTGAGCCGTCCTCAGGAAAGGAGCTTATCAAGGCATCAAGCCCATTGATGAACTCTCCGAGGGAACCTGGAGGGCGATAAATGATAAGGATGTTAAGCTTGAAAGGGCTAGTAACTGTGACAGCATGGAATTCAAAGGAGGCGATAGACAGATGGGTAAGGGGAGAAAGAGAGAATGACCACTTGGGAGAGATGAGGATCCCGGTGCCACCACCCCGCTGACCAGACGCTCTCGGGTGTGCGAGAACACGTGGGCGGACGAAGAGAGAGCAGTAGGAGTAGCAGTGTTGTCTGTGGTGATCCATGTTTCCGTCAGTGCCAAGAAGTCGAGGGACTGGAGGGAGGCATAGGCTGAGATGAACTCTGCCTTGTTGACCGCAGATTGGCAGTTCCAGAGGCTACCGGAGACCTGGAACTCCACGTGGGTCGTGCGCGCTGGGACCACCAGAGTAGGGTGGCCGCGGCCACGCGGTGTGGAGCGTTTGTATGGTCTGTGCAGAGAGGAGAGAACAGGGATAAACAGACACATAGTTGACAGGCTACAGAAGAGGCTACGCTAATGCAAAGGAGATTGGAATGACAAGTGGACTACACGTCTCGAATGTTCAGAAAGTTAAGCTACGTAGCAAGAATCTTATTGACTAAAATGATTAAAATGATACAGTACTGCTGAAGTAGGCCAGCTGGCAGTGGGTGCGTTGTTGACACTACACTAATCAAGTCGTTCCGTTGAGTGTAATAGTTTCTGCAGTGTTGCTATTCGGGGCTAGCAGGCTAGCTAGCAGTGTTGTTTACGTTACGTTGCGTTAAAAGAACGACAATAGATGGCTAGCGAACCTAGAAAATCGCTCTAGACTACCCAATTATCTTTGATACAAAGACGGCTATGTAGCTAGCTAAGTAGCTAGCTACGATCAAACAAATCAAACCGTTGTACTGTAATGAAATGAAGTGAAAAAGTGATACAACCTGTGAATGCGACCGGGTAGTTGAGTTCTATACAGAAGACGTTGGCTAGCGTTGGCTAGCTGTTGGCTAGCTAGCAGAGTTGGCTAGCTAGCAGAGTCACCTACGTTAAGGACGACAAATAGCTGGCTAGCTAACCTCGGTAAATTAAGATAATCACTCTAAGACTACACACTCTAAACCTAAACAACACAATTATCTTGGATACGATGATACGAAGACAGCAAAGACAGCTATGTAGGTAGCTAACACTAAACTAATCAAGTCGTTCAGTTGAGTGTAATAGTAATAGTTTCTCAGTGCAGCTAATCAGTGGACGTTAGCTAGCTGGCTAGTGAAGACTACGTTAGGACGGCGAAATACGATAATTACGCAATTATCTTTGATACAAAGACGGCTATGTAGCTAGCTGAGAAGAAATTGCTAAGATAAGACAAATCAAACCGTTGTGATATAATGAAATATAATGAAAAAGTTATACTACCCGTTGGAGCGACGTGCAGATGGGTTGGGAGAG
>NW_025755033.1:0-8291 GCF_021184085.1 Oncorhynchus gorbuscha
AGGGTTAGGTTGCAGGGGGTATGGAGACATATCAGGGTTAGGTTGCAGGGGGTATGGAGACATATCAGGGTCAGGGTTAGGTTGCAGGGGTATTGGAGACATATCAGGGCCAGGGTTAGGTTGCAGGGGGTATGGAGACATATCAGGGTCAGGGTTAGGTTGCAGGGGTATGGAGACATATCAGGGTTAGGTTGCAGGGGTATGGAGACATATCAGGTCAGGGTTAGGTTGCAGGGGGTATGGAGACATATCAGGGTCAGGGTTAGGTTGCAGGGGTATGGAGACATATCAGGGTCAGGGTTAGGTTGCAGGGGGTATGGAGACATATCAGGGTCAGGGTTAGGTTGCAGGGGGTATGGAGACATATCAGGGTCAGGGTTAGGTTGCAGGGGGTATGGAGACATATCAGGGTCAGGGTTAGGTTGCAGGGGGTATGGAGACATATCAGGGTTAGGTTGCAGGGGGTATGGAGACATATCAGGGTTAGGTTGCAGGGGGTATGGAGACATATCAGGGCCAGGTTGCAGGGGTATGGAGACATATCAGGGGTTTGGATATATATCAGAGACGTACCAGGGTTAGGTTTAGGGGGTATGGAGACATATCAGGGTTAGGTTGCAGGGGGTTTGGAGACATATCAGGGTCAGGGTTAGGTTGCAGGGGTTTGGAGACATATCAGGGCCAGGGTTAGGTTGCAGGGGGTATGGAGACATATCAGGGTCAGGGTTAGGTTGCAGGGGTTTGGAGACATATCAGGGTCAGGGTTAGGTTGCAGGGGGTTTGGAGACATATCAGGGTTAGGTTGCAGGGGTTTGGAGACATATCAGGGTTAGGGTTGCAGGGGGTTTGGAGACATATCAGGGTCAGGGTTAGGTTGCAGGGGGTATGGAGACATATCAGGGTTAGGTTGCAGGGGTATGGAGACATATCAGGGTTAGGCTTGCAGGGGTATGGAGACATATCAGGGCCAGGGTTAGGTTGCAGGGGGTATGGAGACATATCAGGGTTAGGTTGCAGGGGTATGGAGACATATCAGGGTTAGGTTGCAGGGGTATGGAGACATATCAGGGGTTAGGTTGCAGGGGGTATGGAGACATATCAGGGTTAGGGTTAGGCTGCAGGGGTATGGAGACATATCAGGGTTAGGTTGCAGGGGGTATGGAGACATATCAGGGTTAGGTTGCAGGGGGTATGGAGACATATCAGGCCAGGGGTTAGGTTGCAGGGGTATGGAGACATATCAGGGTCAGGGTTAGGTTGCAGGGGTATGGAGACATATCAGGGTCAGGGTTAGGTTGCAGGGGGTATGGAGACATATCAGGGTCAGGGTTAGGTTGCAGGGGGTATGGAGACATATCAGGGCCAGGTTGCAGGGGGTATGGAGACATATCAGGGTTAGGTTGCAGGGGGTATGGAGACATATCAGGGTTAGGTTGCAGGGGGTATGGAGATATATCAGGGCCAGGGTTAGGTTGCAGGGGGTATGGAGTTATATCAGGGTCAGGGTTAGTTGCACATTACCTGATATCAACAACAGAAGAATAACTAGGCTGTTTAATAACCTTGTTAGACGGAGGGAGTACATTGTCTAATGGAGGAGAGCACATTGTCAGATGGAGGGGAGAGTACATTGTCTAATGGATGGGAGTATACATTGTCTACTGGAGGGAGAGTACATTGTCTAATGGGAGGGAGAGCACATTGTCTAATGGAGGAGAGTACATTGTCTAATGGGAGGGAGAGCACATTGCTCAATGGAGGGAGCAGCTGTCAGGATGGAGGGAGAGCACATTGTCTAATGGAGGGAGAGCACATTGTCAGATGGAGGGAGAGCATTGTCTAATGGAGGGGAGAGCACATTGCTCCAATGGAGGGAGAGCATTGTCAGACGGTGGAGGGAGCACATTGTCAGATGGAGGAGAGCACATTGTCAGATGGAGGGGGAGAGCACATTGTTAGACGGAGGGGAGCACATTGTCTAATGGAGGGAGAGCATTGTCAGATGGAGGGGAGCACATTGTCTAATGGAGGGAGAGCACATTGTCAGATGGGAGGGAGAGCACATTGTCAGACGGAGGGAGAGCACATTGTCTAATGGAGGGAGAGCACATTGTCAGATGGAGGGAGAGCACATTGTCTAATAGGGGAGAGCACATTGTCTAATGGAGGGGAGAGCACATTGTCAGACGGAGGGAGTACATTGTCTCATGGAGGAGAGCACATTGTCAGACGGGGCGGGGAGAGCACATTGTCAGATGGAGGGAGAGCACATTGTCAGACGGAGGGAGAGCACATTGTCTAATGGAGGAGAGCACATTGTCAGATGGAGGAGAGCACATTGTCTAATAGGGAGAGCACATTGTCTAATGGAGGGAAAGCACATTGTCAGACGGGCGGGAGAGCACATTGTCTAATGGAGGGAGAGCACATTGTCAGACGGAGGAGAGCACATTGTCTCATGGAGGGGAGAGCACATTGTCAGACGGGCGGGAGAGCACATTGTCAGATGGAGGGGAGAGCACATTGTCAGATGGAGGGGAGAGCACATTGTCAGATGTACGGGAGGGGAGAGCACATTGTCAGACGGAGGGGAGAGCACATTGTCAGATGGAGGGGAGAGCACATTGTCTAATGGAGGGGAGAGCACATTGTCAGACGGAGGGGAGAGCACATTGTCAGACGGAGGGGAGAGCACATTGTCAGATGGAGGGGAGAGCACATTGTCTAATGGAGGGAGAGCACATTGTCAGACGGAGGGAGAGCACATTGTCAGATGTTTTCTCCAGAGTTCTGTAAAGTCAGTAAAGAAATACCAGAATTGTCAGTTTCTCTGAGAGATGTAGGAAATAGAGGCCACGGTAAGGGGGAGAGAGGAACTGTGTCTGTATGTGAGTGTGTGAGTAGATCAGGTGTGGGGGTGGATTCAGAGAACGGGCTGGGGAGCTGCCGCTGACAGCCAGGCGGGAGAGGGAAGAGGAGCAGCTTGGACCAGACACTCTGCAGAGGGAAAGCTGAGGACATAACTCAGGTCAGAGGTCAGCTAGAGAGGTGGTTACTTTGGTCAACTTCAAGTAAAAGAAGTGCAAATAGCAAGAAAACTACACAACAAGGAAGTAGATGTTTGGATCATTGAGGGAGAAAACTACACAACAAGGAAGTAGATGTTTGGATCATTGAGGGAGAAAACTACACAACAAGGAAGTAGATGTTTGGATCATTGAGGGAGAAAACTACACAACAAGGAAGTAGATGTTTGGATCATTGAGGGAGAAAACTACAGGGAATAGGGTGATACTATAGGTCAACCCTCTACCCCTGACTGATCATAAATGACCCCCTGTTGACCTGTGACCCTGGTAGTGTACTACAGGAATAGTGATACTATAGGTCAACCCCTACCCTGACTGATCATAAATGACCCCTGTTGACCTGTGACCCTGGTAGTGTACTATACAGGGAATAGGGTGATACTATAGGTCAACCCCTACCCCTGACTGACCATAAATGACCCCCTGTTGACCTGTGACCCTGGTAGTGTACTATACAGGGAATAGGGTGATACTATAGGTCAACCTCTACCCCTGACTGACCATAAATGACCCCCTGTTGAACATTACCATTACTCTGTGATTAGGTATCAATACTTTACCATTACTCTGTGATTAGGTATCAATACTTTACCATTACACTGTGATTAGGTATCAATACTTTACCATTACTCTGTGATTAGGTATCAATACTTTACCATTACACTGTGATTAGGTATCAATACTTTACTACAACACTGTGGTTAGGTATCAATACTTTACCATTACACTGTGATTAGGTATCAATACTTTACCATTACACTGTGATTAGGTATCAATACTTTACCATTACACTGTGATTAGGTATCAATACTTTACCATTACACTGTGATTAGGTATCAATACTTTACCATTACACTGTGATTAGGTATCAATACTTTACCATTACTCTGTGATTAGGTATCAATACTTTACTACAACACTGTGATTAGGTATCAATACTTTACCATTACGCTGTAGTTAGGTATCAATACTTTACCACAACACTGTGATTAGGTATCAATACTTTACCATTACTCTGTGATTAGGTATCAATACTTTACCATTACACTGTGATTAGGTATCAATACTTTACCATTACACTGTGATTAGGTATCAATACTTTACCATTACACTGTGATTAGGTATCAATACTTTACTACAACACTGTGGTTAGGTATCAATACTTTACCATTACACTGTGATTAGGTATCAATACTTTACCATTACACTGTGATTAGGTATCAATACTTTACTACAACACTGTGGTTAGGTATCAATACTTTACTACAACACTGTGATTAGGTATCAATACTTTACCATTACTCTGTGGTTAGGTATCAATACTTTACCATTACTCTGTGATTAGGTATCAATACTTTACCATTACACTGTGATTAGGTATCAATACTTTACTACAACACTGTGGTTAGGTATCAATACTTTACCATTACACTGTGATTAGGTATCAATACTTTACCATTACACTGTGATTAGGTATCAATACTTTACTACAACACTGTGGTTAGGTATCAATACTTTACTACAACACTGTGATTAGGTATCAATACTTTACTACAACTCTGTGATTAGGTATCAATACTTTACCATTACACTGTGATTAGGTATCAACACTTTACCATTACACTGTGATTAGGTATCAATACTTTACCATTACACTGTGATTAGGTATCAATACTTTACCATTACACTGTGATTAGGTATCAATACTTTACCATTACACTGTGATTAGGTATCAATACTTTACCATTACTCTGTGATTAGGTATCAATACTTTACTACAACACTGTGATTAGGTATCAATACTTTACCATTACGCTGTAGTTAGGTATCAATACTTTACCACAACACTGTGATTAGGTATCAATACTTTACCATTACTCTGTGATTAGGTATCAATACTTTACCATTACACTGTGATTAGGTATCAATACTTTACCATTACACTGTGATTAGGTATCAATACTTTACCATTACACTGTGATTAGGTATCAATACTTTACTACAACACTGTGGTTAGGTATCAATACTTTACCATTACACTGTGATTAGGTATCAATACTTTACCATTACACTGTGATTAGGTATCAATACTTTACTACAACACTGTGGTTAGGTATCAATACTTTACTACAACACTGTGATTAGGTATCAATACTTTACCATTACTCTGTGGTTAGGTATCAATACTTTACCATTACTCTGTGATTAGGTATCAATACTTTACCATTACACTGTGATTAGGTATCAATACTTTACTACAACACTGTGATTAGGTATCAATACTTTACCATTACACTGTGATTAGGTATCAATACTTTACTACAACACTGTGGTTAGGTATCAATACTTTACCATTACACTGTGATTAGGTATCAATACTTTACCATTACACTGTGATTAGGTATCAATACTTTACCATTACACTGTGATTAGGTATCAATACTTTACCATTACTCTGTGATTAGGTATCAATACTTTACTACAACACTGTGATTAGGTATCAATACTTTACCATTACGCTGTAGTTAGGTATCAATACTTTACCACAACACTGTGATTAGGTATCAATACTTTACCACTACTCTGTGATTAGGTATCAATACTTTACCATTACACTGTGATTAGGTATCAATACTTTACCATTACACTGTGATTAGGTATCAATACTTTTTTACCATTACACTGTGGAAGATTAGGTATCAATACTTTACTACAACACTGTGGTTAGGTATCAATACTTTACCATTACACTGTGATTAGGTATCAATACTTTACCATTACACTGTGATTAGGTATCAATACTTTACTACAAACACTGTGGTTAGGTATCAATACTTTACTACAACACTGTGATTAGGTATCAATACTTTACCATTACTCTGTGGTTAGGTATCAATACTTTACCATTACTCTGTGATTAGGTATCAATACTTTACCATTACACTTGATTAGGTATCAATACTTTACTACAACACTGTGATTAGGTATCAATACTTTACCATTACACTGTGATTAGGTATCAATACTTTACCACAACACTGTAGTTAGGTATCAATACTTTGCACAACATGCGATTAGGTATCAATACTTTACCATTACACTGTGATTAGGTATCAATACTTTACTACAACACTGTAGTTAGGTATCAATACTTTACTACAACACTGTGATTAGGTATCAATACTTTACCATTACTCTGTGGCAGTATCAATACTTTACCATTACTCTGTGATTAGGTATCAATACTTTACCATTACACTGTGATTAGGCATCAATACTTTACCATTACACTGTGATTAGGTATCAATACTTTACCATTACCTCTGTGGTTAGGTATCAATACTTTACCATTACTCTGTGATTAGGTATCAATACTTTACCATTACACTGTGATTAGGTATCAATACTACCATTACACTGTGATTAGGTATCAATACTTTACCATTACACTGTGATTAGGTATCAATACTTTACCATTACAGGTGATTTAGGTATCAATACTTTACCATTACTCTGTGTTAGGTATCAATACTTTACCATTACCAGATTAGGTATCAATACTTACCATTACACTGTGATTAGGTATCAATACTTTGCTAACTCTGTGATTAGGTATCAATACTTTACCATTACACTGTGATTAGGTATCAACACTTTACCATTACACTGTGATTAGGTATCATACTTTACCATTACACTGTGATTAGGTATCAAAGACTTACCACGTGATTAGTATCAATACTTTACCATTACACTGTGATTAGGTATCAATACTTTACCATTACACTGTGATTAGGTATCAATACTTTACCATTACTCTGTGATTAGGTATCAATACTTTACTACAACACTGTGATTAGGTATCAATACTTTACCATTACGGCTGTAGTTAGGTATCAATACTTTACCACAACACTGTGATTAGGTATCAATACTTTACCATTGCCTCTGTGATTAGGTATCAATACCTGTTACACTGTGATTAGGTATGTCTTTACCATTACACTGTGATTAGGTATCAATACTTTACCATTACTCTGTGGTTAGGTATCAATACTTTACCATTACTCTGTGATTAGGTATCAATACTTTACCATTACACTGTGATTAGGTATCAATACTTTACCATTACACTGTGATTAGGTATCAATACTTTACCATTACACGGTGATTAGGTATCAATACTTTACCATTACTCTGTGGTTAGGTATCAATACTTTACCATTACTCTGTGATTATGTATCAATACTTTACCATTACACTGTGATTAGGTATCAATACTTTACCATTACACTGTGATTAGGTATCAATACTTTACCATTACTCTGTGGTTAGGTATCAATACTTTACCATTACTCTGTGATTAGGTATCAATACTTTACCATTACACTGTGATTAGGTATCAATACTTTACCATTACACTGTGATTAGGTATCAATACTTTACCATTACACTGTGATTAGGTATCAATACTTTACCATTACACTGTGATTAGGTATCAATACTTTACCATTACTCTGTGATTAGGTATCAATACTTTACCATTACTCTGTGATTAGGTATCAATACTTTACCATTACACTGTGATTAGGTATCAATACTTTACCATTACACTGTGATTAGGTATCAATACTTTACCATTACACTGTGATTAGGTATCAATACTTTACCATTACTCTGTGATTAGGTATCAATACTTTACCATTACACTGTGATTAGGTATCAATACTTTACTACAACTCTGTGATTAGGTATCAATACTTTACCATTACTCTGTGATTAGGTATCAATACTTTACCATTACACTGTGGTTAGGTATCAATACTTTACCATTACACTGTGATTAGGTATCAATACTTTACCATTACACTGTTTCTACCTTCTTAACAACAATATCAACAAGGCAGGTCCTACAGGGCCTAGTTTCTACCCCAGGAAGAGTAGCTGCTGCCTTGACATGAACTAATGGGGATCCATAATAAACCCCAGGAAGAGTAGCTGCTGCCTTGGCAGGAACTAATGGGGATCCATAATAAACTCCAGGAAGAGTAGCTGCTGCCTTGGCAGGAACTAATGGGGATCCATAATAAACCCCAGGAAGAGTAGCTGCTGCCTTGGCAGTGGGGATTGATAATAAATACAAACATAGCAAGCCACGGCCACGTGACTCACTCTCTGTAGGAGCGATCCATTTTCGTGAAT
>NW_025755034.1:0-8290 GCF_021184085.1 Oncorhynchus gorbuscha
GATTGTAGAAGCAGACTGTAGATTGTAGAAGCAGACTGTAGATTGTAGAAGCAGACTGTAGATTGTAGAAGCAGACCAGACTGTAGATTGTAGAAGCAGACTGTAGATTAGATGCAGACTGTAGATTAGAAGCAGACTGTAGATTAGAAGCAGACTGTAGATTAGAAGCAGACTGTAGATTAGAAGCAGACTGTAGATTGTAGAAGCAGACTGTAGATTAGAAGCAGACTGTAGATTAGAAGCAGACTGTAGATTAGAAGCAGACTAGATTATAGAAGCAGACTGTAGATTGTAGAAGCAGACTGTAGATTGTAGAAGCAGACTGTATATTGTAGAAGCAGACTGTAGAAGCAGACTGTAGATTGTAGAAGCAGACTGTAGATTGTAGAAGCAGACTGTAGATTGTAGAAGCAGACTGTAGATTGTAGAAGCAGACTGTAGATTGTAGAAGCAGACTGTAGATTATAGAAGCAGACTGTAGATTGTAGAAGCAGACTGTAGATTTTAGAAGCAGACTGTAGATTGTAAAATCAGACTGTATATTGTAGAAGCAGACTGTAGATTAGAAGCAGACTGTAGATTAGAAGCAGACTGTAGATTAGAAGCAGACTGTAGATTGTAGAAGCAGACTGTAGAAGCAGACTGTAGATTAGAAGCAGACTGTAGATTAGAAGCAGACTGTAGATTAGAAGCAGACTGTAGATTATAGAAGCAGACTGTAGATTAGAGGCAGACTGTAGATTAGAAGCAGACTGTAGATTGTAGAAGCAGACTGCAGATCAAATCAAATCAAATTTTATTTGTCACATACACATGGTTAGCAGATGTTAATGCGAGTGTAGCGAAATGTTTGTGCTTCTAGTTCCGACAATGCAGTGATAACCAACAAGTAATCTAACTAACAATTCCAAAACTACTGTCTTATACACAGTGTAAGGGGATAAAGAATATGTACATAAGGATATATGAATGAGTGATGGTACAGAGCAGCATACAGTAGATGGTATCGAGTACAGTATATACATATGAGATGAATATGTAGACAAAGTAAACAAAGTGGCATAGTTAAAGTGGCTAGTGATACATGTATTACATAAGGATGCAGTCGATGATGTAGAGTACAGTATATACATATGCATATGAGATGAATAATGTAGATTGTAGATTGTAGAAGCAGACTGTAGAAGCAGACTGTAGATTGTAGAAGCAGACTGTAGATTGTAGAAGCAGACTGTAGATTGTAGAAGCAGACTGTAGATTGTAGAAGCAGACTGTAGAAGCAGACTGTAGATTATAGAAGCAGACTGTAGATTAGAAGCAGACTGTAGATTAGAAGCATACTGTAGATTGTAGAAGCAGATTATAGAAGCAGACTGTAGATTGTAGAAACAGACTGTAGATTAGAGGCAGACTGTAGATTAGAGGCAGACTGTAGATTAGAGGCAGACTGTAGATTAGAGGCAGACTGTAGATTAGAGGCAGACTGTAGATTAGAGGCAGACTGTAGATTGTAGAAGCAGACTGTAGATTGTAGAAGCAGATTGTGGAAGCAGACTGTAGATTGTAGAAGCAGACTGTAGATTGTAGAAGCAGACTGTAGATTGTAGAAGCAGACTGTAGATTAGAAGCAGACTGTAGATTGTGAAGCTAGACTGTAGATTGTAGAAGCAGACTGTAGATTGTAGAAGCAGACTGTAGATTATAGAAGCAGACTGTAGATTGTAGAAGCTAGAAGACTTTAGCCCAGCAGCCATACTCAAAATGCAGCGCTCAATACACTAACATCACTTGTTAGTGCAAGAACAGCTCATGGGAAGTCAAATCTACTGCTAGAGTAGAAAGTGGTAGAGAAGGATAGTGATTTTGCTTATAACAGATCTTTGTCATTTCATTACAAGGTCTGCAAAATACACATTTAATTTGCTCCAAATATTTTCTGACTGGTTATGAACGTGTTATTATAAATTAGACATAAAAGGGACAGGGACATTGACCTCAGGACACAGTCTTTAAAATGACAACCCATGAAACAGTCAATACAATGCTCTCTCATCCATTATGTCAATTCCATCTTACGAATGCCTGAGAGTCGTCTGTCTGGTTTAAGCGTAAGCCTTGTCCCTCCCGTAGGTGTGTTTAACCTCTTTTGGGCTACCTAAATTACTACTGAAAGCTGAAGTGGGAGGTCTCTCTTTTTCCAATTTTCCTGGATGTATTTCAGGATAATATTTTGTGGATGGAAACATTTGATGCAATTACGGATGATTTTATTTCTGGGTTTCCCAGAAAATGTCAAGCTGATGCCACAATCTGCGAGACAACGCACCATAATTGGGGTGAGTTTAGTGAAAGGGACATGATATTGAACGCATTGGGATGAACAGCTTAGAAGGTGACTGTATTTATGACAACATGGGAATCAATAGGAATCGATAGAAAGTGAATGTAAGGTTTCATTTAGCCTGCCTGGAGCCTTTTATCTCCTCACCAACTGGCAAAACATCTGCTATCTGAGCAGCTAACCCGATCGCTGCAGCTGTACATAGTCCATCGGTAAATAGCCCACCCAATTTACCTACCTCATCCCCCATACTGTTTTTATTTATTTACTTTTCTGCTCCTTTGCACACCAATATCTCTATCTGTACATGACCATCTGATCATTTATCACTCCAGTGTTAATCTGCTAAAATTGTAGTTATTCGCCTACCTCTTCATGCCTTTTGCACACAATGTATATAGACTCTTTTTTTTTTTTTCTCTGTGTTATTGACTTGATTATTGTTTTTACTCCATGTGTAACTCTGTGTTGCTGTCTGTTCACACTCTATGCTTTATCTTGGACAAGTCGCAGTTGTAAATGAAAACTTGTTCTCAACTAGCCTACCTGGTTAAATAAGGTAAAATAAAATAATGACCTAATGAACATAGGACATAACAAGATCTCTCTCTCTTTCTCTCTCACGCACACTCACACACACTCTCACACACTCATGCACCCCCACACACACACACGCACTCACACACACACACCCACAAGTATGTTGGTTATATTGATTTATTTCTGTACTGTTTATGTCCTCTAGTCTCTGTTCCGGCTACACTCTCTAACTCAGTGTGGCTTCTCTCAAGTGACAGGCACACCTGTGGCATGAAGGAAGAGGGGAGTTATGCTAGACCAAGTGTGTATGCAGTGCATGTGTGTGGCTAATTATATGTGTGCGTGTGTGGCTAATTATGTGTGTGTGTGGCTAATTATGTGTGTGTGTGTGTGTGTGTGTGTGTGTATCCCCAGACGTGACAGACACACTCAGGCATGAGGTCTATTTGCTTCCAGCAGCTCACAGAGCAGGACCCTGCCAACCTCCTCTGCCCCACTGAGCTACTCATCTGTGCTTTTACGTGTGTGTGAAAGTACATGTGTGTGTGTGTGAAAGTACATGTGTGTGTGTGTGTGAAAGTACATGTGTGTGTGTGAGAAAGTACATGTGTGTGTGTGAAAGTACATGTGTGTGTGTGCTGTATCCTTGCTGCTCCTCTCAGTTCTCTTCTCTGTGTGTCGTGTCTCGTTAGTGCTGGCTGTGCCGAGTGATGAGTCATTGCAGTTCTTTCCTCCCTGACCAAAGTAAGGGTCAAGACAGAGAGCCAAGCCTCACACACTGCTGCCTCAGAACAGCTTTCCTCATACTGAACATAATCTATTAGATATGTGCCTCTCACAATTAACTCTATAACCACTCACACATAATACACACACAGTGCTGTCCAGCTGTCCTTCAGTTTGGATAGTTATGTCTTGCCAACCATAGACTGTCTTGAAAACCCCAAACCCACTGTATTCTCAGTCCATATATCTAACATGCCAATAATTGTAAGGGATTTCCTCCTCCTCTTCTGAAGAGGAGAGGCGAAAAGGATCAGAGGACCAATATGCGGCGTGGTAAGTGTCCATGGTTCTTTTAATACGGAAATGTACACATGAACAACTGAATACAAAAACAAGAAACGTGAAAACCCCAAAACAGTCCTATCTGGTGCAAACACAGAGACAGGAACAATCACCCACAAACACACGGTGAAACCCAGGCTACCTAAGTATGATTCTCAATCAGAGACAACTAATGACACCTGCCTCTGATTGAGAACCATACTAGGCCGAAACATAGAAATACCCAAATCATAGAAAAACAAACATAGAATGCCCACCCAACTCACGCCCTGACGATACTAAATAATGACAAAACAAAGGAAATAAAGGTCAGAACGTGACAATAATAAACCATTAGCACAGTAACTGTGTGCTGATCCCAGAATAATGACAGCACAGTAACTGTGTGCTGATCCCAGAATAATGACAGCACAGTAACTGTGTGCTGATCCCAGAATAATGACAGCACAGTAACTGCTCCCAGAATAATGACAGCACAGTAACTGTGTGCTGATCCCAGAATAATGACAGCACAGTAACTGTGTGCTGATCCCAGAATAATGACAGCACAGTAACTGTGTGCTGATCCCAGAATAATGACAGCACAGTAACTGATCCCAGAATAATGACAGCACAGTAACTGCTCCCAGAATAATGACAGCACAGTAACTGTGTGCTGATCCCAGAATAATGACAGCACAGTAACTGATCCCAGAATAATGACAGCACAGTAACTGATCTCAGAATAATGACAGCACAGTAACTGTGTGCTGATCCCAGAATAATGACAGCACAGTAACTGTGTGCTGATCCCAGAATAATGACAGCACAGTAACTATGTGCTGATCCCAGAATAATGACAGCACAGTAACTGATCCCAGAACATTGACAGCACAGTAGTAGACGGGTTACAGTACTGTTTAGGAACAAAACACACTCTGTCTGTGTTTGATACTGTACTGTTTAGTTGGCCATTCTCTGATGACTCCAGGAACAATGTGTAGCTCTGTCTGTGTTTGAGACTGTACTGTTTAGTTGGCCATTCTCTGATGACTCCAGGAACAATGTGTAGCTCTGTCTGTGTTTGAGACTGTACTGTTTAGTTGGCCATTCTCTGATGACTCCAGGAACAATGTGTAGCTCTGTCTGTGTTTGGAGACTGTACTGTTTAGTTGGCCATTCTCTGATGACTCCAGGAACAATGTGTAGCTCTGTCTGTGTATGATACTGTACTGTTTAGTTGGCCATTCTCTGATGACTCCAGGAACAATGTGTAGCTCTGTCTGTGTTTGAGACTGTACTGTTTAGTTGGCCATTCTCTGATGACTCCAGGAACAATGTGTAGCTCTGTCTGTGTTTGAGACTGTACTGTTTAGTTGGCCATTCTCTGATGACTCCAGGAACAATGTGTAGCTCTGTCTGTGTATGATACTGTACTGTTTAGTTGGCCATTCTCTGATGACTCCAGGAACAATGTGTAGCTCTGTCTGTGTTTGAGACTGTACTGTTTAGTTGGCCATTCTCTGATGACTCCAGGAACAATGTGTAGCTCTGTCTGTGTTTGAGACTGTACTGTTTAGTTGGCCATTCTCTGATGACTCCAGGAACAATGTGTAGCTCTGTCTGTGTTTGATACTGTACTGTTTAGTTGGCCATTCTCTGATGACTCCAGGAACAATGTGTAGCTCTGTCTGTGTTTGATACTGTACTGTTTAGTTGGCCATTCTCTGATGACTCCAGGAACAATGTGTAGCTCTGTCTGTGTATGATACTGTACTGTTTAGTTGGCCATTCTCTGATGACTCCAGGAACAATGTGTAGCTCTGTCTGTGTTTGAGACTGTACTGTTTAGTTGGCCATTCTCTGATGACTCCAGGAACAATGTGTAGCTCTGTCTGTGTTTGATACTGTACTGTTTAGTTGGCCATTCTCTGATGACTCCAGGAACAATGTGTAGCTCTGTCTGTGTTTGAGACTGTACTGTTTAGTTGGCCATTCTCTGATGACTCCAGGAACAATGTGTAGCTCTGTCTGTGTTTGAGACTGTACTGTTTAGTTGGCCATTCTCTGATGACTCCAGGAACAATGTGTAGCTCTGTCTGTGTTTGAGACTGTACTGTTTAGTTGGCCATTCTCTGATGACTCCAGGAACAATGTGTAGCTCTGTCTGTGTTTGAGACTGTACTGTTTAGTTGGCCATTCTCTGATGACTCCAGGAACAATGTGTAGCTCTGTCTGTGTTTGAGACTGTACTGTTTAGTTGGCCATTCTCTGATGACTCCAGGAACAATGTGTAGCTCTGTCTGTGTTTGAGACTGTACTGTTTAGTTGGCCATTCTCTGATGACTCCAGGAACAATGTGTAGCTCTGTCTGTGTTTGAGACTGTACTGTTTAGTTGGCCATTCTCTGATGACTCCAGGAACAATGTGTAGCTCTGTCTGTGTTTGATACTGTACTGTTTAGTTGGCCATTCTCTGATGACTCCAGGAACAATGTGTAGCTCTGTCTGTGTATGATACTGTACTGTATGTCTGGCATGGCTCAGGGCCTGCATGATGTGTAGTAAGCACAGCCTGCCACACGTACAGTATAGGTCCTGTTTCTGTCTTGTCTAAATGGCTGTTTTAGAGACTGGGGAGAATGCATGAGGAATGCTGTTAGCTAATTATAGACTGCTGTATTGCATTCCTTTCGCTCAATAGGAACTACAAATACCCAGAAGAGGGGAGGACAAAAGGAGTGTCACATAATATTCTGTGCTATTCTTCTGATCTCAACTCTGATTCTGGAGAACACGACTGGAAAGAACAGAATTGTAACAAAAGATTAGTCATCAAAATAAGAGAAGGAGGTAGAAGGAGGTAGAGAATGAGAGTAGTGAGATTTAGAAAAGAGAAAAGGAAGGGAGAGAGGACGCAAACATGACAAGCAGACTAGTGTTTTTTTGTGTGTGAGAGGAGAGAGAAAGAGGGCGGGAGAGAGAAAGAGAGCGATCGAGAGAGAGAGAGAGAGAGAGAGAGAGAGAGAGAGAGAGAGACAAATACATCTAGATAGAGAGAGAGAGAGCAAATACATCCAGATAGAGAGAGATACATCTAGACAGAGAGAGAGAGAAAGTGTGTGTGAGTGGGACTCTTGTAATGTTCAGATCCATTTGGATCATTACAGGGATCGTCCATCTCTCATTATGTCATACAGTAAATGAAACACTCCGTTTGCAACAGATCCTGTTGATCATACTGCCATCACATTGATCCCTGTGGCTGTGGAGTGTTTGACCCTGCACTGACCTTGTAAGTTATGTGTGTGTGCGTTTGCAAATGGTGCAGTCAGAGTGGTCAGGAGGTATTGATCAGTGCAGCTCATGTGATGACTGTAAGTGAGTCAGACTCCTGTGCTACCCTGTAGGTCTGTCTGTGCCAACACCAAGATCAATAGTGGCACCAATGGGTTGCCTCTGTTGCCAGACACACCAGTTATGTCAGCTACCTCTCTTCCAGAGCAAGCGCTTCCATTAAACAGGAAGAAACAGTATCTTTTACACATCATCATCATACACCACAACTAACATTATCTCATATCAAGCTTTATTGGTCAGAGATGTCAGTACTTCATTTCCACAGGGCATTTGGTCTGGCTTTTGGTCCAGAACAAATACTCCCTGTTCATCTCCTCCATGTCATAAATCAGGCCAAGGAGATTTGTCTTTTTACTGACTAACATGTTGAGGCTCATTTAGGCTCTAAGATGAGCGCATGGTGCTAGGCAGAGGTTACAGTATATAGCTTATAGTTCTCACTGCTTCGCTTGTAAGACAGAGCGAGACAGTGAGTGGGAGATATATATATATATATATATATATATATATATATATAGAAAACTAGAACTCTCTGTTTGAAGTGCAAAACAGGCTCACTCTCTTTCTCTCTCCCTCCTTTACTTAAAAAAGCTGAAACAAAGGTGCTGACAATGACATGGCAGGATGACAGACCAGGAAGTGATCATTAAGTCATGAAGAGGACATGGACAGGACACACACACACTCACAACTTAGCTCAGTGTTGCTGAGTAAAACCTGCTAACATGTTCTCTCACGCCAAATCAAATCAAAATCAAATCAAATCCAATTTTATTTGTCACATACACATGGTTAGCAGATGTTAATGTGAGTGTAGCGAAATGCTTGTGCTTCTATTTCCGACAATGCAGTGATAACCAACAAGTAATCTAACTAACAATTCCAAAACTACTGTCTTATACACAGTGTAAGGGGATAAAGAATATGTACATAAGGATATATGAATGAGTGACGGTACAGAGCAGCATACAGTAGATGGTATCGAGTACAGTATATACATATG